>NC_134892.1:20889501-20894501 GCF_041734735.1 Babylonia areolata
CATACACACACACACACACACACACACAGAGGCAGAGGCAGAGAGAGAGAGAGAGAGAGAGAGAGAGAGAGAGAGACAGAGAGAGAGACAGAGACAGAGACACACAGAGAGAGAGACAGAGGAGGGATAATACATAGAGATGGGGAAAGAGACAGACAGACACACAGACACGCAAGCATAGACAGAGTCAGAGTCAGAGTCAGCCAACCAGCCAGCCAAACATGGAGACAGACAGGTTCGTTCCAAACAGGAAATCCGGTAAAAACCAAGAACCGATTTGCAGCATCAAGTTCTCTCTATCCCCTCCCCCCCTACCCCCAAACTTACCCCCCCCTCTCCGCCCTTCCACTTGTCCACACAAATGATTTGATTTCATAGATCGTGAAATGCTGTCAACGTGTGCACATGCTTTCAGTCAGAGAGAGAGAGGGGGTGGGGGGTGGAGAGAGAGAGAGAGAGAGAGAGAGAGAGGGAGCGAGAAAGAGACAGAGACAGAGGGAAAGGGAGGGAGAGAATGAATTCAATCAGACAGGAATAATTCGAGACGGAGAGAGAGAGAGGAGAGAGAGAGAGACAGACAGACAGACGGATAGAAAATCGAGAGAAAGAGAGAGAGAGACAGACAGACAGACAGACAGAGAGAGACAGAGAAAGCCAGACAGATAAAGGGAGAAAGAGAGGGGAAAGAGAAATAGATGGGAAGAGACAGATATGTAGACAAACAGAGGGAATATAGAAATAAAATAAAAGACAGAAATTCAGGAGGGAGAAACTCGGCAAGGGAAAAAAACGGAAGACCTAGACAGCGTCAAGACACGGGCAAAGAAGACCGACAATGGCGGTGAATGTTTGACCAGCCAGCAGCGAAAAGATGGGGGCACACATGTAACCTGTGTGTTGTACGAATGCACAGCATCCCTCCATCACCCCCCCCCACACACACCCGCCTCCCCTCTCCCCCCCCCCCACCCACACTCACCCTCCTCCTCCTCCTTTCTCTTCCCCTCTCCTCCCCAAAAACAGGACTTGCAAAGTGCCATTACCGGTGCAAACATTCCCTTCCCCCCCCCCCCCACGCGCAATCTACCCCCCCCCCCCCACACACACACGACACACACTCAGGCGCACACGCACACCTATACACTTACACGTATACACACACATACGCACGCGCGTACACACACTCACACACACTTTTACTGAAACACCCAAACACTCACTCACTCAAGCATCCACACACACACACACACACACTCACTCAAACATCCACACACACACACACACACACACGCACAGAGAAAGAGCAGAGCTCCCCTCTCTCTTGACGTGGTCCCTATTCAAAAGTGGGCAGAAGCTGTGTGTTTACCCAGAACCAGCACATTAACTGCTTCCACACTGCCCATTTTCTCTGCACAACGCTCGCGGGTGTATGTGTGTGGGGGGCGGGGGTGGGGTGGGGAAAGAGTGTGAGAGGGTATGGCGAAAGGGGGTTGTGGTGGTTGGCTGGAGGGGGTGCGGGTCCGATCCGAACTCCCAATCTCAGACCTTTTGCCTGTGGACGTGGATGGGTTTCTTGTCTAGGACCTCAGCCCTCAGAAGGGAAGAGGGTTGTTCCAAGTTCCAACCCATGTCGTTCTGGGAGCTTCCTTTACTTGAGTTGGTCGTCACTGGTTTTGATACGGATGGCATGAGGCTATTTTTAGAAGAAGAAGAAGAAGAAGGAGGAGGAAGAGGAAGAAGAAGGAAGGAGGAGGAGGAAAAGGAGGAGGAGGAAGAGGAGGAGAAGAAGAAGAAGAAGAAGAAGAAGAAGAAGAAGAAGAAGAAGAAGAAGAAGAAGAAGAAGAAGAAGGAGGAGGAGGAGGAGGAGAAGAAGAAGAAGAAGAAGAAACAACAACCGAAAACAGAAACCCTTGCATGGTGCATGACTATACCGGAAGCAGACCAGAAGGACGTATGGCAGGTAAACCATTTGCTGTCTTTTAACTCATCACCGGCTGTATCACAGCACACGTGTAGTGCATGCATTTGGACACGCGAGCACGGTGGACACCCCGTTGCGCAACAGTGCTCTGTCCTCCTCAAGTGGTAACACACACACACACACACACACACACCTCTCTCTTTCTCTTATATGTATATATATATATTATTACTCCTCACTGATATTCTTCGTTGAAACACATAACATTTATCAAGTGTAAGAGGGAGAGAGAGAGGGAGAGAGAGAGGGGGGGGGGAGGGAGGGAGAGAGAGAGGGAGGGAGAGAGAGGGAAGAGAGACAGAGAGAGAGAGAGACAGGGAGAGATGGAGAGAAGAGAGAGAGAGAGAGAGAGAGAGGGGGGGGAGGAGAGAGAGAGCAAGAGAAAGAAAGCGAGACAGAGACAGAGAGAGAGAGAGAGAGAGAGAGAGAGAGAGAGAGAGAGAGGCAGGCACACAGGCAGGCGAACAGCTAAACGTCACGTCAAGCTCATACAACATATCTCTGAAAACCACTTCTCTGAAATTCGTAATGAATCTCTTTCCATTCGCTCTCACGGCCCAGCAGTGACAAAGAATACCCCCCCCCCCCTTCCCAACACACTTCCACGGATAATTTCACCCAAGATCTGTGCAAAACACGACCCAGCTCGCCGGAAATTAGCCACGCTAATCACCCCATTGAGAACGAGCGCAGGCTGAAACGACGCTTCCAGTCGTAAAATGAATAAATAATTTATACGAGCAGAAGGTAAAACCACTCTTCAATCCGCAAAAACAAACACAAAAAAGTACGAAAATAGATATATAGAGAGATAAATACATAAATAAATGAATTAATAAACAAATAAACAAAATCAATAAAAAAAAAAAGAAGAAGAAGAAATAACCCGCAGCCACCCCCCCCCCACCCACCCACACCCACAAAAGGCTCCCCCCAACGCAATCAGTGCCTTTCGGTTCCCTTTTCCAGCACTTAAAAAAACCCACACAACTTACTCGACAAGCTCACGGTCAAAAACCAAGTCTCCACTTTGAGACGACCCTCGCTGGTTTTGATGGAGGCGTTACAGCCATACTCCCTCCTCTCACCCCACGCGAGATCCGAGATCACCAGACGAAGCTTGCTCTTCCTGGGGTCCCGGCTGTCGATGACGCAAGAGTTGAAGTACTCGGAGGTCGAGCACTGCCTGTTCTGAACGTCCACAGAGGAGAGAATCCGCTCCCGGTGTCGTTCGTAAATAAACATAGCGTAAAGGTTGGACCCTGAGGGAAGCCCTTCGACGCTGCACTCCAGCTCTTGCATGTGCGACAGTCCCAGGAAAGGACGGGTTCTTAAACCTGAGACAATAATGACCAAGGAAAAAGTTATGCTTCCAGCACACTGGGAGAGGGGAGGGGGGGATTCTGTTGCCTGCACGTGCATCAAATGCTATTAATGTCTCTAAGATCAATACAGAGTTAAAAGCCTTTTTTCCCCCTTTTCTTCTTGCATTGCAAGGACATTACCAAAGCATTGTTTCGCTTGGGGGCGTGGGGGTGGGGGTGGAGTGAGAGGGAGGGAGCGGGTGCTTTAATGCTTTTAGATCCTGTAATCAAACCTGAATGTTGTTTATCTTAGGTTTTTTATTTTTGTTTGATTGAAACACAAAACGTGTGAACGATGAATGATTTTAATACCTGATGGAAGACAACATCAAAGACAAAGCCAATTGCTTCACTCCCTTCGATAATGTTTTGCAGCAAAATTCCCAAGTAGTTAAAGAGTAAACGCATTTCCATTCAAAAATATTAATAAATAACTGGAGATATTCCTGGAGAGAAAAAGTCTTCCATTTGGACTACGACTGTTAAAAGAGTGAATACATTTCTATTAAAGAAAAAAAAAAAGATAAATGACTGGATATTCCTGGAGAGAGAAAAAAAAAGTCTTCCATTTTGACTACGAAAAAAAAAAAAAAGAAGAAGAGAAAACCGAAGCATGTACGTGCGTGCGCGCGCGAGCACACACACACACACACACACAGCAACAGAACAGGTAAAAGACAAAAGCGTGCGGCACCGTGCACGGTTTCCATCATGAAAATCAAATCAATACAGCCAGGCGGAGCAAAACAGCAATACTTTTCCTTTGCTATTGTGCAATGCCTTTTATAGACCCTCGGTGAAGTTCAGCAATAACTGAACAAAATCTTTCGACTGTCACAGGGCATGCGCATTGGCTTTTCCATCTTCGAAGAAATCGATGGAAGACTTTTTTCCCCCCTTTCTTATCATGTCTTTTTTATTTTTCTTTTCTTTTATTATTCCCCGAGATGTGACCTTTTCCCAGCAGGAGGTAATCAATACCTTTTCCATGATTTATCAATGTACCGTTATCTGATTAAACAGGGAGCTATTGATTTTGTAATCAAGTCAGATCCTGTGACTCTGCACCGACGTTCTGTCACACACTGTGACTTTCTCCCTCTCTCTCCCCCCCCTCTCTCTTTCTCTCTCCCCTGGGGAAAGTAGGTCCTAGCGGGTAGTACGTGCGAAACATGGGAAGCTTGCTAGCTGGAACCCACTACCACTACGATCCCTTTCGGATCTCCATACAGAGCACCTATTGCGATCAATATTGCGACAGAAAAACAACAACAAAAAAACACATGACAACCAATAAAAAACAATACGCTTCTGTTGGAACAAATCACACAGAAGACTGCACAATAATACCAGACACACACAAACAAAGCAGTTTACATAAACAAAGAAACAAACCGATGCGCGTCTCTTGTGGTAAATATATCAACAGAGAACAGCAATAAAAAGGAAAGAAATCAATATAAATAATTCCATAGGATATAATGGAACGAAACGACACTGGTAAAATAAGTGAACCCAATAATCAAATGCATCAATACAAAAAACAGACGTGAATAAATGTGAACAAGTATTTACTTATGAACATATACATAGCAATATGAGAACAACTAAAACAGACTGAACAGAAACACACACACAAGAAAATGAATAAAAAA
>NC_134892.1:20899501-20904501 GCF_041734735.1 Babylonia areolata
CATCTTTCTGTGCGCTATCAGAGGCATCAACTCTGACACCACTCATTCTGACGTTCCCACCCCCACACACCTCCACACACCCTACCCTGTCACCACCCCGTACTCACACACCCACCCGCAAACACACCCACACCCCCCCCCACACACACACAATCATGTCTGAACGGTGGCGATCAAGACGCCAGTTGCGGATACGATGGAGACCCCTTTACTAGTCATTATTTTGTTCAGCGATACATGTTTAGGATTCAAAACACGTTGGACACAACAACTTGCTAATCCATCTGCAACCCCCACCCACTAACCTATGCACCCCCACCCACATACTGTAGTTTACGAGACAGTATTTACGGCGTTGTGTGCAGCTCAAGCGCATCTCCAACACGTCCAACCCGCAATGCAGGCAGCCACACTCCGTTTTCGGAGGGGGAGAAATGGTGGTCAAAGGGGGGTACGTCACGCTCAGGACCGCGCGATTTACTCTGATGCTGAACGGTCAGCAATACAGGCAGCCATACTCCGTTTTCGGAGCGGGGGAAGAAGGTGGTGTTAAAGGGGGGTGGGGTTAAGTTACCGCTCAGGGCCGCAACTTACTTTGACTGCCGAACGGGCAACAATACAGGCAGCCATACTCCGTTTTCGGAGCGGGGGAAGAAGGTGGTGTTAAAGGGGGGTGGGGTTAAGTTACCGCTCAGGGCCGCAACTTACTTTTAACTGCCGAACGGACAATACAGGCAGCCATACTCCGTTTTCGGGGGAGGGGTAAAGAAGGTGGCGATCAAGAGAGGGGAGGCGGGGGTCAAATACCCGCTTAGGGGACCGCCGCGACTTACGTTGATGCCGAACCGTCAGCGACCACGACAGCACCTCGGAGCGCCCCCTGGAGTAGAGCATGGTCACCTCGCAGCCGTACACCCTCGACTCCTCCTCGGGCAAATCCACCACCAGCACCCTGACCACGCTCTTCCTGGAGTCGGCGTCGTTGACGTCGCAGAGCACGAAGGCGGAGCTCATGGTGCACTGGCCCTTGCGCATGTTGAGGATGGAGAGCACCTGGTCCTTGGTGCGGACGTACACCACGATGGACAGCAGGTCCGCATCACTCGGCAGGGTGTTTCCCGAGCAGCTGACCTGCTGGATGTGGCTCGTGCCTTCAAAGGGCTGCACCGTCAGGCCTGAAGAGGAAGGTGAGGGTGGGTACTGTGTTATTGTTGTCTTGGCAAAAAGAGATTCACGGACAGACACATAGATAGATAGATAGATAGATAGATACATACATACATACATACAAACATACATACATATTAATACTTAAATGCTAAGTTGGTGTAGACCTCAACAGCTTAAATGCTAAGTTGATGTAGACCTCAACAGCTTAAATGCGAAGTTGATGTAGACCTCAAGAGCTTCGATGCGAAGTTGATGTAGACCTCAACAGCTCAACAGCTAAGTTGATGTAGACCTTAATAGTCCAAATGCAAAGTTGATGTAGACCTCAACACCTTTAATGCTAAGTTGATGTAGACAGACCTCAACAGCTCAAATGCTAAGTTGATGTAGACCTCAAACTTAACACCTTAAATGCTAACAAAACTGACTTCGTTCATGGCGATACGCATATCTAGACCACTGTGATAAGTCCGGCAATACAAAAACCCTAACCTCTTTCTGTCCAGATAAACATTTACATTTGAATCACTGCAGCATGCACTGTCCTAAAACTCTACACCGTTAACACCAATGTCAGGAGCCGCAGCCGATGTAATGGCGAGCCTCCCGCAGACGGTTTGCGGACGACTAGGCCGCGGAAAAAAAAAAAACGGTTCGGCGGGTTTATTTTGATGGCGATAGGGCCAAGCACGCCACAGGCTTCGTCAATAACGCTGATGACATCAGGGATGCTACCCAGTAGCCGGCCATCCGTGATCCTGGGTTTTCTGTTGTATGTGATCCACTCTCAGATGGCAAACTGAATCTTTCAGTTGACGACAGCTACGGGAAAGTCGTAAAGGGAGTCACAGAGGGAGGGAGGGACAGAGAGAGGGATGTGTGGTGGAATTTATGTGTGTGTGTGTGTGTGTGTGCGCGTGCGTCCGTCTGTGCGTGAGAGAGAGAGGGGGAGAGAGGGGGAGAGAGAGAGAGAGAGAGTGGGGGGAGGGGGAACGGGTGAGAGAGGGAGTGTGTGTGTCTGTGTGTATGTGAGAGAGAGAGAGAGAGTGAGAGAGAGAGAGTGTGTATGTGTATGTGTGTGTGTCAGTGAGTGAGTGAGTGAGTGTGTGTGTGTGTGTGTGTGTGTGTGTGTGTGTGTGTGTGTGTGTGTGTGTGTGCGTGCGTGCGTCCGTCCGTGCGTGAGAGAGAGAGGGGGAGAGAGAGAGAGAGAGTGGGGGGAGGGGGGACGGGTGAGAGAGGGAGTGTGTGTGTCTGTGTGTATGAGAGAGAGAGAGAGAGAGAGTGAGAGAGAGAGTGTGTATGTGTATGTGTGTGTGTCAGTGAGTGAGTGTGTGTGTGTGTGTGTGTGTGTGTGCGCGCGTGCGTCCGTCCGTGCGTGAGAGAGAGAGGGGGAGAGAGAGAGAGAGAGAGTGGGGGGAGGGGGAACGGGTGAGAGAGGGAGTGTGTGTGTCTGTGTATGTGAGAGAGAGAGAGAGAGTGTGTATGTGTATGTGTGTGTGTCAGTGAGTGAGTGAGTGAGTGAGTGAGTGAGTGTGTGTGTGTGTGTGTGTGTGTGTGTGTGTGTGTGTGTGTGTGTGTATGCCGAGGTGCTGTGTCAAACCTGTAATCCACATTCATAATGCAAAGAAAAGGTGTACGCACGCACATAGTAGCCCCATAGCTGAGAGAGAGGGGGTGAGGGTGGGGGGAGGGTGGGGGAAGGAGAGGGGGTGGGAGGAGAGAGAGGGGGCAGTGAGAGAGAGAGAGAGGGGGGGTGAGAGAGAGAGAGGGGGTGAGTGAGAGAGAGCGGGGGGTGGAAGGGAGAGAGAAAGGGGGGTGGGAGAGAGAGAGAGAGAGAGAGAGAGAGAGGGAGAAAAGAGAGAGAGAGAGAGAGAGAGGGAGAAAAGCGAGAGAGAGGGAGAGACAGAGACAAAGAGAGAGAAACAGAGAGAGAGAGAAAGACCCCTCCCACCACCCCCCTCCCCTCCTATTAATTATCCTGCACGAGAGCGCTCAATATCTCTCTGGCTGCAGCGGGCGACACGCGGATCGATACGCGAATCAATGCACGGCCTGCACCATCGATACCCTCATGCCTGACTCATTGCTGCAGGTAAAAATAATACATGCCCCTCCCGCCCTCCCTCGCCTCCCCCCCCACACCCCCTCCTTTCCCTGTACGCTACACACACAGCACGCTCGCAACCCTACACATTTCCACTACAGTTTGTAGTTTTGTTAAAAACCCCTACAGATTTGTACTGCAGTCTATAGTTTCGTTTCACAACCTTACAGGTCTATAACACAGTCTTAAGGATTCGTCACATCCCTACATGTTTGTTCTATAGTCTATAGTTTTGTGACAAATTCTACATGACTGTGCGATAGTTGCGTCACTACCCTACAAGTTTGTACAACAGTCTTTAGATTTGTCATAAGCCCTGTATGTGTAAACTACAGTCAACAGTTTTGTCACAACTCTACAAAAGTTGTACAACAGACAACAGAGTTGTCACAATCCAACAGAATTGTACTACAGTCTATAGTTTTGTCAGCTACTGCTATTGCACGTGTGGATTACCCAGTTTTGTAGCGAGAGCAACCATCAACGTATCTATCGCGGCAATACCTGATTAGACTGAAACCATTCATTTTCAAAGCCTCTCTACAGACTTTCAACTTTCCACAACGGTCTATAGTTTTGTGATAAGCACAGCAACGTGTGAATTACTCGGTTTTATAGCTAGATAAAACCACCAAGCATTTGCCACCGCCAACGCTGATTAACTACAGACTGAAACATTCATTTCAAACCAAATGTACAGACTTCAAAACTTGACATATTTCTACAGTATATATATACAGTTCTGTGACCAACTGCAAGTGCATGTGTGGACTGAAACGTGTTGTAGCTAGGTGGAACCACTTTGAAAAATGTCATCGTTTTTGTAACACTGTAAAGACTAAAAAAAACATTTACAGTTCTAACATTCCTACATGAACGATACTTTTTTTTTTTTAAATCAAGGACAATATATAACTGCCACATTTTCTTTACTCACAAATCTCAAATTGAAATAATTACACAAAGACAGTATAATTAAGTATACAATAAATTAAAATCACACACACACACACACACACACACACGGACACACATCGCCGCACACAGATGACAAGATCATTTCAATGCTATGATGGAGGTTACGGTGACATGTGTTGTCATGTCAACACACACACACACACACACACACACACACACATGACAACAACAACAACAAAACCAAACCAACAAAAACTGTCGTAAACTGCACAACACTGACCTGATTTGGAAAGCTCCGCGGCAGCCAAAGAGCAAGGTGTGATGGAAAACACCACCAAGGCAGCAGCTAAGACGACCCCCCTCCACGTTAGTAAAACCCTCAGCTGTCGTTGTTGAAGCTGCTGCTGATGACGACAACGCTGATGCTGATGCTGATGCTGATGATGATGACGACGATGAAGAATATACCCAGCCATTGGCGGTGGCGGTGACGAACGGTGTGAGTGAGAGAGAGAGAGAGAGAGAGAGAGGCAACGACAACGACAAGAACAACATGGGGGAGAGAGAGAGAGAGAGGAGGGGTGGGAGGGAGGGAGGGACGGAGAGAGGGAGAGGGTGTGTGGGGGGGGGTCTCTGATCAATGAGAAATTTCAAACAGCACACGGGCCGAGTTTTGTCCCTTCAGCAACACTGGCGTGCTGTTCCTCTCTCTCCCTCTTCCTCCATCCCTCCACACACTCACCCCCCTCCCTCCCCCCCTCTTCCTCTCTGCTTGCTTTCTATCATCATTGCTCTCCCCTGTGATGCG
>NC_134892.1:20912001-20929501 GCF_041734735.1 Babylonia areolata
TGTCTGCCTTTTTACCCAGTAGCTCCCCTTGGACTGCGTTCGCCGTTGTTTGCTGCAAGAACAGCACTTCCACACTTATTTCCTAGACGGACCAACTTCAGTAAAATTAAAGTCTGCTAACCGGGAAAAAAAAACAAAAAAAAAACAAAAACAAAAAACAACTAGTTTATTCGCCCATGTTGAAAGTTTCGGTTAACAGCGAATCGAACAAACCAAGTCAATGGTTAGACAACAGGCAGACAAGAGTCACACAAACAGCTATAGGCAATTCTGCAACTAACATGTGTGCAATCCATCAATGCAGTCGCAACTGAAACTTACTTGCTTCTCGATACACAGCGACAGACCACGTCAAAATCTGGACCCCTCCGTCGGGAAACAGCGCCGTGACATTGCAACCGTATTTCCTGGACCGACCTTCAGGCAGATCTGCCACCAGAGCTTTCAGTTTCGTTTTCCTCGTTTCACTGACACCCATCTCACACAACGTGTAGGCTTCTGAGGTCTTACAGACTTTATCCGTTGCAATGACTTGCCCAAGCACTCTTGCTTGAGGAAGTTCGTACAGCACCATGTAAAATAACTTCGCATCTGCAGGCAAGACTTCCCCTGAACACTGGAGTTGCTGAATCTCGTGGAAGCCTTGGAATGGGGTCCAGGACAGACCTGTAAAAGGCAAGGCACCGTACCCAATAGCATACACGTAGGGGAGTGTACTGAACGGAACGTTCTACGCACCAGCTGACTTACGGACAGAAAGATCATCCATAAACTGATGGTCAAACACCAGGATGAACGTATCAATGAGAACGATCAGTATCAAAGGTACTGACATTATCAGACTATGAAATATATCAAGGATACGTGTAAAGCTGCATTAGCTATCACAGGAAGTAATCCTTATCCCAGAACATCAACAGATACTGTAGGTTTCTTCAAAATGTTTCCCTGAGCCTGAAACTAAAACACACAATTTCCTTTAGCTTTGGCGCCTTTGCATAGTGAAACATGGCGCCAAAGAACTGAAGCTTTTCTAGAGTGCCGTGTGCAAAAGAACTGAGCTAAATTTATCACAGGGGCTTTGCCCGAATAGGTGCGAACGCTTCGGACAAAACTGGTAAATCTCACTGTATAATCTTTATATATTACCATCACCTATTCTTCTTTCTGATACTGAAACTGAAGCAAAAAACACAGACGTACCATTCTCGTGGGAGACTGCTCCACAAACAGCGCCGAAGACGACAGACAAAGTGATGAGGAAATAACCACTGTTGACTTTCCACCAACCCGTCGCCATGTTGCCGACTGACTGAACCCTAGCAGTTGGCGGAAACTTCCCTCAAAGTTAGGGAATTACTTCCCTTCCCAACAGGTCTGTGTCATGCAACAGTTGTGTCCCATTTCCAGCGCGGCCTCTGGGTTTCTGTGTCGGATACAAACCAACGGGTACGCTCCTGTTTCGATTGAATGGATGACTTCTCTGGAACTTTCCGTTCATCGATGAATAACTCTGGACATCATATGGAATGAAGAGGGAGGCAGGGAGGGAAGGAGGTAGGAAGGAAGGAGGAGGGAGGGAGAGATAGAGAGGGAGGGAGAGGGAGAGGGAGAGAGGGAGAGAGAGGGAGAGAGAGGGAGAGAGGAGGCAGAGAGAGGGGGGAGAGAGAGAGGGATGGAGGGAGGGAGGGAGAGGGAGAGGGGGGGGAGAGAGAGAAAGATAGTGAGAGAGAAAGATAGATAGATAGATAGATAGATAGATAGAGAGAGAGAGAGAGAGAGAGAGAGAGAGAGAGAGAGACGGGGCAGGGCATGAGTGAGAAAAACAGATCACGTTAATTCAGATGGTGGGAAAAAAAACATAAGGCAAAAGAAATACAACCACCACTCAAATCAACGTCAAACACAACGCTCAAAACACACGAGAAAAGATCTACACAACTACAATGAGGTCAGCTACTCACGGGGAATGTACTGCACAGTTAACGACCACGAAATGATCCGAACTTGACCGCCCGTCACCAACGCTGTAACGTTACACCCATACACCCTCGACTGACCCTCGGCCAAATCGGACACCAAAACCCTCAGCTGACTCTTCCGGGACTCTTTGGGCGCCAGCTCACACGTCACGTAGTGCTCTGACGTCGTGCACTGCCTGTCCTTGGCGTTCAGCTGGCCCAGGATTCGACCGTCCGACTCCTGGTACACCACCATGAAGAACACGTTGGAGCCTGGGGGTAGGGATTCCCCCGAGCAACGGACTTGCTGAATCTCGCTACGCCCCATGAACGGCTCTGCGCTCAGCCCTGGAACCAACCAGACGCCGTCGGACTAGCTGGCATGCGGTTGCCCATAAAGGTATAAGGGTATAAGGGATTCGCTCATATGTATATGATGGTACAATAGATTTGTCCATATATACATGATGGTACAGTCGATTTGCCCATAATATACATGGCGGTACAAAAGATTTGCCCATTTATACATGATGGTACAATAGGTTTGCCCACGTATACATAATGTACAATTGATTTGCCCATATATATTTGAAGGCAAAATAGATTTGCCCACATATAATTGCCGGTAGGTACATCATATTCAGTTCTAAACCAAACAGCACTATATTAACAACTGGAACTTATTTTGCGACCCAATTCACTTCTTTAAACAACTTTTGGTTCAAAGAAAATGCCAAAGACAAACTTTATATATCATGTTTACCACTGCCCACGAGTTGATGATACATTTAACAGTCATAGCTTTTCTACCCACACCACAACGGGAAAGCCCGCCAAAAAAACTACACACGCTAAGTGCCGTGTGCAAAAGGAAACAGTGACGCAGACGATTTCTCCCTTCCCTAGAAAAAAAACACACCAAAACCTGTCAGTTTCACAAGTCCTCAACAGAAATATTCCCCACTAGTTTACACCTTCTATACGTCATGTACAATTTTCTGCTTGCTATGCCCGTTTGAAAAGACAATCTTACGTACCGTTCTTGTTAAACTCCACAGCAGAAATCGTCCACAGGCAGCAAGAAATCAGAAGTGTCCGCAGCGGAATGCTGACGCCTACAGACCCACACGAAGCCATGTTGAAGACTGAATAATCCCCACAACCAGCCGCCTCGCAAGGACGACAACTGTTGCGTTCCTTCTGTCTTGAGTTTGATAGCAGTTACCTCCCTGCACGTGCTACGAGTCTAGTGGTCCTGAGAAAGCGTTTTGACGATGGAACTGAACGACCGACTGAAGCGGTTCGAGCGAATCCTGTCCGTACGCGTTCAGTTTTAAATGAATCCAGGAAATGACGTGTTTGGGGATAAAACGCAATTTGTGGTTCTGTCAACTACTAAATGTTTCTTGAAATACTCGATATATATCGCCCAGCAGGCAGTACCAACCCACTCCTCTCTCTCAATCAGTACATGTGTACACTCGTGAGTACAAGTGTGTGTGCACGCGCGGCGCTGTATGTATATGTGTGCAGAGAGAGGTCGGAGAGAGACTGAGAGAGACTGAGAGAGAGAGAGAGAGAGAGAGAGAGAGAGACAGAGAGAGAGAGAGAGACAGAGAGAGAGAGAGAGAGAGAGACAGAGAGAGAGAGAGAGAGAGAGATAGCCGTGGGAGGAGGCCCAAAGGCATGAGTGAGAAAGACTGAAAACACCATGGGATGAAAAAAAATAAGGTAAAAGCAATTCAACCAGCACATTCAAATCTTGCTCAGTCAAACACAACGCTCAAAACACACGAAAAGAACTACACACTACTGCGAAGTCACTGGGCTACTTACGGGGAATATACCGCACAGTTAAAGTCCAGGAAATCGTTCCAAACTGACTGCCCGAAATCAACGCTGTAACGTTACACCCGTAAACCCTCGACTGACCCTCGGCCAAATCGGACACCAAAACCCTCAGCTGGCTCTTCCGGGACTCTTTGGGCGCCAGCTCACACGTCACGTAGTGCTCTGACGTCGTGCACTGCCTGTCCTTGGCGTTCAGCTGGCCCAGGATTCGACCGTCCGACTCCTGGTACACCACCATGAAGAACACGTTGGAGCCTGGGGGTAGGGGTTCACCCGAGCAACGGACTTGCTGAATCTCGCTACGCCCCATGAACGGCTCTGCGCTCAGCCCTGGAAACAACCAGACGCCGTCGGACTAGCTGGCAAGCGGCTGCCCATAGACTTACACTATAAAGGTATAAGGGATTCGCTCATATGTATATGATGGTACAATAGATTTGTCCATATATACATGATGGTACAGTAGATTTGCCCACAATATACATGGCGGTACAAAATATTTGCCCATTTATACATGATGGTGCAATAAGTTGTATACATAATGTACAATTGATTTGCCCATATATATTTGAAGGCAAAATAGATTTGCCCACATATAATTGCTGGAAGGTACATTATATTCAGTTCTAAACCAAACAGCACTATATTAACAACTGGAACTTATTTTGCGACCCTATTCACTTCTTTAAACAACTTTTGGTTCAAAGAAAATGCCAAAGACAAACTTTATACAGCATGTTTATCACTGCCCACGAGTTGACGATACATTTAACAGTCATAGCTTTTCTACCCACACCACAACGGGAAAGCCCGCCAAAAAACTACACACGCTAAGTGCCGTGTGCAAAAGGAAACAGTGACGCAGACGATTTCTCCCTTCCCTAGAAAAAAACAACCAAAACCTGTCAGTTTCACAAGTCCTCAACAGAAGTATTCCCCACTAGTTTACACCTTCTATACGTCATGTACAATTCTCTGCTTGCTATGCCCGTTTGAAAAGACAATCTTACGTACCGTTCTTGTTAAACTCCACAGCAGAAATTGTCCACAGCCAGCAAGTAATCAGAAGTGCCCACAGCGGAATGCTGACGCCTACAGACCCACACGAAGCCATGTTGAAGACTGAATAATCCCCACAACCAGCCGCCTCGCAAGGACGACAACTGTTGCGTTCCTTCTGTCTTGAGTTTGATAGCAGTTACCTCCCTGCACGTGCTACGATCGTGAGAAAGCGTTTTGACGATGGAACTGAACGACTGACTGAAGCGGTTCGAGCGAATCCCGTCCGTACACGTTCAGTTTTAAATGAATCCAGGAAATGACGTGGTTCTGTCAGCTATTAAATGTTTCTTGAAATACTTGATATATATCACCCAGCGACAGTACCAACTAACTCTACTCTCTCAATCAGTACACTGATGTGGACACTCGTGAGTACAAGTGTGTGTGTGTGTGTGTGTGTGTGTGTGTGTGTGTGTGTGTGTGTGTGTGTGTGTGTGTGTGTGTGTGTGTGTGTGTGTGTGTGTGTGTGTGTGTGTGCACGCGCGGCGCGTGTATGTATATGCGTGCAAGACCTGAGAGAGAGAGAGAGAGAGAGAGAGAGAGAGAGAGAGAGAGAGAGAGAGGGAGAGAGAGAGAGAGAGAGGGAGAGAGATAGATAGATAGAGATAGAGAGAGAGAGAGAGAGAGAGAGAGAGAGGCAGACACACAGGCAGGCGAACAGTTAAACGTCACGTCAAGCTCATACAACATATCTCTGAAAAAACACTTCTCTGAAATTCGTAATGAATCTCTTTCCATTCGCTCTCACGGCCCAGCAGTGACAGACAGACAGACAGACAGACAACAGAAAAAATCAAACAAACATAACAAAACACTAAAAGAACAAAAAAAAAAAAACCAACAAAAACAACAGCACTCACGATCACTAGTACTGCGCGATAGCGGCGTGCTGACTCTTATCGACCAAGACAGACTCCTCATCTCCACCCCTCCGACCAGCGCGGTAACGTTACACCCAAAAACCCTCGACTGTCCCTCGGCTAAATCAGCCACCACCATCCTCATCACGCTCTCCCGGGAGTCGCCGCCTTCGTCCAGGCCGGAACACGACACGTAGACTCGCGACGTCTGACACTCCTTCTTCTTCAGGTTCATCTTGCCCAGGACCGCCCCGTCCGACACCCGATACATCGCCATAAAGAACAGGTCAGAGTCGGGCGCTAATGCCCGCCCCGAGCACTCCACCTGATGGAGACCAGGAAGGCCCAGGAAGCTCCGTGACGTCAATCCTGAAATTTGAGCATCATCATCGCAAACTGCGGCCCGAGCTCCGACCACAACTGAGTGGCCGTCGCCTGGCTACATCTGAAGAACGGATGTCGCCCCCCCCCCCCTCACCCCTTCTACCTCCCCCCCCAAAAAAAAGTCAACTGATGTTTCTCGGAAAATTTATAAATAGCCCCATAAATATCTCAACTGATGCCTTTTTGGCAATACAGAAATAAACCCACCAATATCTGAGCTGATGCTTTTTCTTTTCTTTTTTTTTTTTTTACAGGTCAAAATTTAGTTTGAAAATAAGAAAAAAAGAAATTACTTTATAAATCAACGAAATCCACAATTCAAACTTTTTAACATCTCTCTCTAAGGTAAATTTGGCGCCAACATAGGCAGGGTCACATAGTAGTGCCGTGTGCAAAACAACCTTCTTTAGCTTGAGAACTGCTGCACTGCGAAGCTTACTAAACTGAAAACCCTGGGCTTTCTTTTAGCCGTATAACTTCCGCGACTTCTAGCAACTGAATACGAACTACGATAAGTATCAAACAGTTAGAGAATAACAAGTCCACTAACCAGAACTGGAAGATTCCACAAGGACAACCCACATGACCACAAGGGCGGCAACAACAGGCAGAAGGCCTCCCATCTCGGCTCCACACTTGCTCGCAAAAATGGCGACGGACTGACTGGATAAAGGCAACCCACCCCCGAATAAAATTGGAACTGCTGAGCAACGGAGCAAAGAGTTGCAGCCCTTACTTCGTTGCAGTTGCTTCCCTTCAAATGCGTTCACTGCTGCAAAGGTAAAGTTAGGTGTGTGTGTTGGGGGGGGGGGGGGAGTAGGGCATGGGTGGTTGTGGGGGTCTGGAGAGAGAGAGAGAGAGAGAGAGAGGGAGGGAGGGAGGGAGGGAGGAAGGGGGAGGGGGAGAGAGAGAGAGAGAGAGAGGGAGGGGGAGAGAGAGGAAGGGGAGGGAGGGAGAGCGATAGAACATCATTATTCACTTTCGTAAGTTATTCATTTCGGAAAGTCTTCGTTTTAGTAATATATCTATTTGCGAGGAATTCGTTCCAAACTGAAACTTTTCACACACCACTCAACAAAACGCCCACTTTTAATTACATACAGAACATCAAACACCACCTATATCAAGAACACGGACACAACGTATTTTCATCTACTCACTGATGTGATACACGGTCGTAGACCAGGAAAACGTTTTCACTTGCATATCGGGTGTTACAAAGGTCACGTTACATCCATACACCTTCGACTGACCCTCGGCTAAATCGTCAATCAGAACCTTCAGCCTGCTCTGCCTGGTGTCAGCGGGGTCTAAATGGCAAGCTACGAACCTATGAGATGTCGAACATTGCCGTTTGCCAATACTGGCAGCAGCCAGTATATCCTTGGTGGCCGTATCATAAAGAACCATGATCATGATTTCGGAATCGGCTGGCACATTTTCTCCAGAGCACTGCAATTCCTGAAGCTCGTGGAACCCTTGGAAGGACCATGAAGACAGTCCTGCAAATACAGACTGTGCCCTAGTCTTCAAAGTACACGTCTTCAGGTATACAAATCCGATGAATTAAAGCATTCTACACATTGAACGGAAGCATTCTATCCACTGAACAAAAGTATTCTAACCACTGAATGAAAGCATTCTATCCACTGTCGGAATTAAAACTACATTCCTGACTGTATACATAACATTTATATGTATCACCAACCACAAAGACTTTGCATGTTCATTCTGATATCTTGTCCAAACCTGATAATTCCACTTAGACACAAATAAAACTAATAATAAATGATCATCATATGTCAGTGTCAGTAAGTTTTCTAGCGTTGAAACTTCTATAAAAGATGAGCCATAGGACGCAACCCGCCAAAACATTTTCTACGTGCCGTCTGCAAACTCTATGCACGCCTTAAGGGTCGTGTGCAAACCATTCCACGCACCCTGTCTCTCACAATGGCTATCCACGATACTTCTAAAAATATTTTCCATTTCAACCCTATCCAAAGCAGTACAAAACACAGGCAGTTTGTGATGGACAAAGAACAAAGGAAACAAGGAGGACGTACCATTTGTGTGGACCGTGACACTGGTGACACAAGTCAGGAGGAGCAAGATGCTGACGACCGACAACAAACTATTTTCTGGAGCACAGTTCGCCATTGCTGCCTCTGAACACTGAACGCAGTGACTGTGGGAGTGCAGGCCCTCTCCAGCCCTCACACTAAGGGAGACTACTTCTCTTACTGGTGGTTGGAATCAACAAGGAGTAACTTCCCTTTATGTACGTGTTGCTTGGCAACCAAACTGATTTTGATGTTACAACTCGGGATTCGCTTCAGCACAAAGACAGACAGATGGACAGATCTACATTTTTGTTTAAAAAAAAATATTCAAACCAATGTAAACTGATATACGAACAAAGAAAACTGTTAGTGTTCGGATTATTTATCAGTTTGAGAGAATCCAGGGAGGGAGGAGGGTGTGTGTGTGTGTGTGTGTGTGTGTGTGTGTGTGTGTGTGTGTGTGTGTGTGTGTGTGTGTGTGTGTGAGTGTGTGTGTGTGTGTGTGTGTGTGTGTGTGTGTGTGTGTGTGTGTGTGTGTGAGAGAGAGAGAGAGAGAGAGAGAGAGAGAGAGAGAGAGAGAGAGAGAGAGAGAGAGAGAGAGAGAGAGAGTCGCACAGACAGACAGAGATTCTTTGTCTCTGTTCGTTTGGGGATGGGCTTTACACTGTGTCATTTGTGCCGAAAAAAAAATATTAAAAAAAAACTACGGAATAATTCTATCATAATAGTAAGACTGAAGTATGAAATAAATAATACAAATATTTGGCATATTTCATGAGTTCGCTTCAGAACATTCAGGCTGAATACGTTCATTTTGTAGCAAACCACACGCGTAGGTACTGACACACAATACGTCAGCATAGTCAGGAAAGGAAGAAAATGAAATCAAGAAAGACGGAGAGCGCACTGTGTGGAAACAGCCCCGGGAAACGAATACGAAGAGATGTTTCTCGTCAACGACAGATTTATTCAACTGACGTCAATCAGTCAAACAGCACTCTTCAAAACACGCACACTTAAACACAAACACCAAACAATCACCCGCCCACACAGGGAACGGGAACCATTCTTTCCATCTGTACTTACTAATGTGCTGGACAGTTGCAGACCAGGAAAAGGTTTTCACTTGCATGCTTGTGGTCAATAAAACAGACACGTTGCAACCGATTACTCTCGACTGACCCTCGGCTAAATCGTCAATCAGAACCTTCAGCCAGCTCTTCGTCGTGTCACTAGGGTCTAGGTGGCATGATACGAATTTACGAGACGTTGAACATTCCTGTTTCCGTATATTGGCAGCCGCCAGTACCTCACTCCTACCTGCTTCATACAAAACGATCGCCACGATGTCAGAGTCTGCTGGCACATTTTCTGCCGAGCACTGTATTTCTTGGAGCTCCTGGAACCCTTGGAATGGCCAAGCAGACAGTCCTGCAAAAACATACTGACTCCTATAGACTTCATGTGGCAAACCCATCCAATACTCACAGTGGAAATAAAGCAATGACAACCTATATTCGCTAAAACGCAAAGAAAGCAAGCTTCCTAAAAGAAACATTGTGATTAAAAGGTCAGCCATAGGACGCACTCACTAAACGGCAGAACATCTCGACTTGTCGTCCGTAAACATATATTCGTGTAACAAATTAAATGTACACGTGTTCTGAACTGAATGCATACAGTGTCTCATCTGAATGAATGAACACAGATGAATACATCCAATTTACTAAGAAAAGATTGAGTTTTATTCTATAACTCAACAGCACTTTGTCAAACAGTTTCCAAGCGTTATAACTTCCTGTAGAAGGCACGCCATAGGACGCAACCCGCCAAAACAGTTTCTACGTGCCGTCTGCAAACTCTATGCACGCCTTAAGGGTCGTGTGCAAACCATTCCACGCACCCTGTCTCTCACAATGGCTATCCAAAAAGGTTTTCTTCAATATCTACCCTGTCCAAAACAGTGCAAAACACAGGCAGTTTGTGATGGACAAAGAACAAAGGAAACAAGGAGGACGTACCATTTGTGTGGACCGTGACACTGGTGACACAAGTCAGGAGGAGCAAGATGCTGACGACCGACAACAAACTATTTTCTGGAGCACAGTTCGCCATTGCTGCCTCTGAACACTGAACACAGTGACTGTGGGAGTGCAGGCCCTCTCCAGCCCTCACACTAAGGGAGACTACTTCTCTTACCGGTGGAGAGTAATCAATCAAGAGTAGCTTCCCTTCATTTACTTGTTGCGCAGCAACCGAACTTATTTTGATGATACAACTCGTATATCACTTCAACAGACAGACAGACAGATTGATAGGTGAGCAATATCACCGTCACGAGAAAGTAAAAGTAAATAACTATATCGATGTACGAACAAAGAGAGAGAGAGAGAGAGAGAGAGAGAGAGAGAGAGTTTGGAACACAGCTATATTTAATTCTTGGTGTTTCAACGGAGCACATAAACAATAGTCAATACGGTTAGTCTGAAGTATAAAACGAAGAAGAAAAAAATGTTTACAGGAAACAGCACACGCTCGGCTCGGTTCTAATGGACTATATAAAGAAAGCCCGAGTAAGACCATCTTGTAAGACGACACGCACACAAACGCACAAAACGACAATATACTTATATAGTATGGGAAGAAAGAAAGAAAGAAAGAAAGAAAGAAACTAAAGTTAGGCAGAAGGTATAGTGTGGAAACAGCCCCAGGGATAAGAAAAAGTCAGCAAGAAATATGCTCAGCCAGCGTTGATCATTCACACTGCTCTCAACAAAACGTGTACATTCAAATGCAGACACTAAACAACCACTGACCCACACAATGACCACAGACACAGATCATTTCCATCTACTCACTGAAGTGATGAACAGTAGTGGACCATGTAGCGATTTTCGTTTCCATGGTAGAAGTTAAAAAAGTCACGTTACATCCATACAGTCTCGATTGACCCTCAGGTAAATCATCAACCAGAACCTTCAGTTGATTTTTCCTGGCATCGGTGGAGTCTAAATGGCAAGCTGCGAAACTATGATAAGTCGAACATTCCTGGTTTCCAAGATTGGCAGCCGCTAGTACACTATTCGTGCCTACTTCATACAAAACCATAGCCAAGATGTGACAGTCTGCTGGTATATTTTCCCCAGAACACTGCAACTCCTGGAGCTCGTGGAACCCTTGGAAGGGCCAAGAGGACAGTCCTGGAAACACAGACTGTTGCTTAGTGACATATGGATTGGATATATGCATTGAACTGAACGCACATACTGCTAGTCTTACTGATCCGAATGTATAGACATACACAAGGACCTGATGCACTGATTCCAATATTATATAATCTAAACGTATCCAATTCACTAAGAAAAGACTGAGTTTTAATCTAGTATTCAACAACACTATAACAAACAGTTTCCTTGCGTTATTCCTGGCGTTAGACGGTGCGTCATAGGACGCAACCCCCCAAAACATTTTCTACGTGCCGTCTGCAAACTCTATGCACGCCTTAAGGGTCGTGTGCAAACCATTCCACGCACCCTGTCTCTCACAATGGCTATCCACGATACTGCTAACAAACTTTGCTTTCATTTCAACCCTGTCCAAAGCAGTACAAAACACAGGCAGTTTGTGATGGACAAAGAACAAAAGAAACAAGGAGGACGTACCATTTGTGTGGACCGTGACACTGGTGACACAAGTCAGGAGGAGCAAGATGCTGACGACCGACAACAAACTATTTTCTGGAGCACAGTTCGCCATTGCTGCCTCTGAACACTGAACGCAGTGACTGTGGGAGTGCAGGCCCTCTCCAGCCCTCACACTAAGGGAGACTACTTCTCTTACCAGTGATAAATAATCAAGCAGGAGTAGCTTCCCTTCGTTTACTTGTTGCGTGGCAACCGAACTTATTTTGATGACACAACTAGGGAGCCGCTTTAACAGAAAGACAGACAGATCAATATTACTGTTTCCAAAAAAGATACTGAAATAAATGTAAATCGATATACGAACACAGGAAATCGTATTCGGATTATTTACCTGATGGAGAGATACGGAAAAATGGAGGAGTGGGAGGGCAAGGGAGGGAGAGGGGGGCAGAGAGAAGACAGACAGGCAGACAGATATTAACAGAAATGCTTTGCAAAAGTTCGTTTGCAGATGGGTTTAATGTTGTAGGTTTTCGCGACGCTGACATTGCGGAGCACCAATGTACTTTAATTTATCTGGAAGACATAAATATAAAACAGAGATCAAGAATATGAGTAAAGGAAATAGTACACGTAGTCGCTTTTGATCGACTTAACAGTGCACCCGAACAAGAGGGTCGTGTAAGATACTAATATTATAGTAAGAAGAGATGGAAAGAATAGCAAGGGACAGGAGGGGAATAAGTGAGCAGACGATTATGAAACAGTTTCAGGAAGCAAATGAGAGACGGGTAAGGAGCAGTGTGTTCCACGTTCATCATTGCCACGGCACTAACAAAAAAATGTACAGTCAAATACAGACACTAAAGCACCATCCACGCAAACACACACTTCGATCTACTCACTGATGTGATGAACAGTCGTGACCCAGGAAAACGTTTTCATTTCCATGTTCGGGGCTAGAAAAGACACGTTGCATCCGTACACCCTCGACTGACCCTCGAGTAAATCATCAATCAGCACTTTCAGTTCAGTGTTTTTATTGTCAGTGGGGTCCAGATGGCAAGCTACGAAATTATGAGAAGTTGTACATGTTTGTCTTCGTAAGTTGGCTGCGGCTAGCACTACCCTGTTGCCTGCTTCATACAACACCATGGCCATGATGTCAGAGTCTGGAGGTACACTCTCCCCAGAACACTGTAATTCCTGGAGCTCATGGAACCCTTGGAATGGCCAGGAAGACAGTCCTGCAAACACAGACTGTTGCCTAGTCTTCATGGGGTATTAGTGTATATTTGTAATGAACTGAATGGACATAGTGTCACATTTGAATGAATCAACATGCATAAATACCTGATGCCCTCTTTCCAACATTGTATAGCTCTAAACCCGTTATATTCACTGAGAAAAAATGTTTTAATCGATTATTCAACAACATTATTTTAATCAATTTCCAAGCGTTATAACTTCCTTTAGAAGGCACGCCATAGGACGCAGCCCGCCAAAACATTTTCTAAGTGCCGTCTGCAAACTCTATGCACACCTTAAGGGTCGTGTGCAAACCATTCCACGCACCCTGTCTCTCACAATGGCTATCCAACAAACTTTCCTTCAATATCTACCCTGTCCAAAGCAGTACAAAACACAGGCAGTTTGTGATGGACAAAGAACAAAAGAAACAAGGAGGACGTACCATTTGTGTGGACCGTGACACTGGTGACACAAGTCAGGAGGAGCAAGATGCTGACGACCGACAACAAACTATTTTCTGGAGCACAGTTCGCCATTGCTGCCTCTGAACACTGAACACAGTGACTGTGGGAGTGCAGGCCCTCTCCAGCCCTCACACTAAGGGAGACTACTTCTCTTACCGTTGGATAGCAATCAACAAGAAGTAGTTTCCCTTCGTTTACTTCTTGCGTTAGCAACCGAACTTATTTTGATGATACAACTCGTGAATCACTTCAACAGAAAGACAGATAGGTGAGCAATGTCACGCTTACAAGAAAGTAAAAGTAAATAACTATATCGATGCACGAACAAAAAACGAAAGGAGGAGAAAGAGAGAGAGAGAGAGAGAGAGAGAGAGAGACAGAGGGGGAGAGAGAGAGAGAGAGAGAGAGAGAGAGAGAGAGAGAGAGAGAGAGAGAGAGAGAGAGAGAGAGACAGAGGGAGAGAGAGGGAGAGAGACCGAGAGAGAGAGAGTTTGGAACACAGCTATATTTAATTCTCGGTGTTTCAACGAAACACATAAATAATAGTCAATACGGTTAGTCTGAAGTATATAATGAAGAAGAAAAAACAAAACAAAACAAAACAAAAACTTTTACAGGAAACTGAGTGCACGCTCGGTTCTAGTGGACTGTATAAAGAAAGCCCGAGTAAGACCATCTTGTAAGACGACACGCACACAAACGCACAAAACGAGAACATACATATATTGTATGGGAATAAAGAAAGAAAGAAACTGGAGTAAGGCAGAAGGTATAGTGTGGAAACAGCCCCAGGGATAAGAAAAAGTCAGCAAGAAATATGCTCAGCCAGCGTTGATCATTCACACTGCTCTCAACAAAAGGTGTACATTCAAATGCAGACACTAAACAACCACTGACCCACACAATGACCACAGACACAGATCATTTCCATCTACTCACTGATGTGATGAACAGTAGTGGACCATTTAGCGATTTTCGTTTCCATGGTAGAAGTTAAAAAAGTCACGTTACATCCATACACCCTCGACTGACCCTCGGCTAAATCGTCAATCAGAACCTTCAGCCTGCTCTTTCTGGTGTCCGTGGGATCTAAATGGCAAGCAACGAACCTATGAGAAGTCGAACATTGTCGTTTTCCGACATTGGCAGCGGCCAGTACTCTACTCTTGCCTGCTTCATACAACACCATGGCCACGATGTCAGAGTCTGGAGGTACACTCTCCCCAGAACACTGTAATTCCTGGAGCTCATGGAACCCTTGGAATGGCCAGGAAGAAAGTCCTGCAAACACAGACTGTTGCCTAGACTTCATGTGACATAATAATTGTACAAGTGCACTCAACTGAATAAACCTAGAGTCTCTAATGAATGCACGAACACCTGATAAATACCTGATGCACTCATTCCAAAATTTCGAATTCTAAAATCTTTATATATACTCAGAAAAGACTGAGTTTTAATCTGTTGTTCAAGAGCACAATGTTATTCAATCTCCAAACGTTATAACGTCCTTTAGAAGGCACGCCATAGGACGCAGCCCGCCAAAACATTTTCTACGTGCCGTCTGCAAACTCTATGCACGCCTTAAGGGTCGTGTGCAAACCATTCCACGCACCCTGTGTCTCACAATGGCTAACACGATACTTCTAAAAACATTTCCTTCCATTTTAACCCTGTCCAAAACAGTACAAAACACAGGCAGTTTGTGATGGACAAAGAACAAAGGAAACAAAGAGGACGTACCATTTGTGTGGACCGTGACACTGGTGACACAAGTCAGGAGGAGCAAGATGCTGACGACCGACAACAAACTATTTTCTGGAGCACAGTTCGCCATTGCTGCCTCTGAACACTGAACGCAGTGACTGTGGGAGTGCAGGCCCTCTCCAGCCCTCACACTAAGGGAGACTACTTCTCTCACCGGTGGAGAGCAACCAAACAAGAGTAGCTTCCCTTCGTTTACTTGTCGCGTGGCAACCGAACTTATTTTGATGATACAACTCGTGAATCACTTCAACAGAAAGACAGATAGGTGAGTAATATCACGGTTACAAGAAAGTAAAAGTAAATAATAATATCGATGCACAAACAAAAAACGAGAGGAGGAGAAGTAGAGAGAGACACAGAGAGAGAGAGAGAGAGAGAGAGAGAGAGAGAGAGGGGGGGGGGGGGGGGGGGAGAGACAGAGAGAGAGAGAGAGTTTGGAACACAGCTATATCTAATTCTCGGTGTTTCAACGAAGCACATGAACAATAGTCAATACGGTTAGTCTTAAGCATATAATGAAGAAAAAAAACAAAACAAAAACTTTTACAGGAAACTGAGTGCACGCTCGGTTCTAGTGGATTATATAAAGAAAGCCCGAGTAAGACCATCTTGTAAGACGACACGCACACAAGCGCACAAAATGACAACATACTTATATTGTATGGGAATAAAGAAAGAAAGAAACTAAAGTTAGGCAGAAGGTATAGTGTGGAAACAGCCCCAGGGATAAGAAAAAGTCAGCAAGAAATATGCTCAGCCAGCGTTGATCATTCACACTGCTCTCAACAAAACGTGTACATTCAAATGCAGACACTAAACAACCACTGACCCACACAATGACCACAGACACAGATCATTTCCATCTACTCACTGATGTGATGAACAGTAGTGGACCATGTAGCGATTTTCGTTTCCATGGTAGAAGTTAAAAAAGTCACGTTACATCCGTACACCCTCGACTGACCCTCGGCTAAATCGTCAATCAGAACCTTCAGCCTGCTCTTTCTGGTGTCCGTGGGGTCTAAATGGCAAGCTACGAACCTATGAGAAGTCGAACATTCCTGTTTACGAAGATTGGCAGCGGCCAGTACTCTACTCTTGCCTGCTTCATACAACACCATGGCCATGATGTCAGAGTCTGGAGGTACACTGTCCCCAGAACACTGTAATTCCTGGAGCTCATGGAACCCTTGGAATGGCCAGGAAGACAGTCCTGCAAACACAGACTGTTGCCTAGTCTTCATGTGGTAGCAGTGTATATGTGTACTGAACTGATTGGACATAGTCTCATTTGAATGAATCAACATGCATAAATATGTGATGCACTCATTCCAATATTGTATAACTCTAAATCCGTTATATTCACCGAGAAAAAAAAAAGTTTTAATCGATTATTCAACTGCATTATTTCAATCAATTTCCAAGCGTTATAACTTCCTTTAGAAGGCCCGCCATAGGACGCAGCCCGCCAAAACAATTTCTATGTGCCGTCTGCAAACTCTATGCACGTTTTAAGTGTCGTGTGCAAACCATTCCACGCACCCTGTCTCTCACAATGGCTAACACGATACTGCTAACAAACTCTGCTTTCATTTCAACCCTGTCCAAAACAATACAAAACACAGGCAGTTTGTGATGGACAAAGAACAAAGGAAACAAGGAGGACGTACCATTTGTGTGGACCGTGACACTGGTGACACAAGTCAGGAGGAGCAAGATGCTGACGACCGACAACAAACTATTTTCTGGAGCACAGTTCGCCATTGCTGCCTCTGAACACTGAACGCAGTGACTGTGGGAGTGCAGGCCCTCTCCAGCCCTCACACTAAGGGAGACTACTTCTCTTACTGGTGGTTAGTAATCAACAATGAGTAGCTTCCCTTTAAGTGCCTGTTGCGTGGCAACCAAACTCACTGATGTCAAAAACTCGGGGAAACTCATCAGCAAAAAGAGAGACAGACAGACACATGAACATTTCTGTTTACCGAAATGATTAAACAAGTATAAATGGCTACACGAATGAAGAAAACTGTCAGTGTTCGGCTTATTTCTCAGATGGAGAGGTTCCAAAATAACATTAGGAAAGAGACGGAGTGATTTCAAGAGGGAGGAAGAGAGGGACGGCCAGAGAGAGAGAGAGAGAGAGAGAGAGAGAGAGAGAGAGAGAGAGAGAGAGAGAGAGGGACAGACAGA
>NC_134892.1:20934501-20937001 GCF_041734735.1 Babylonia areolata
CCACCCCTCTCTCTCTCATCCACCACCCACACCCTTCCCCCCCCCCCCCCACCTCTCTTTCAGTTTCTCCTCAGAATTACTCCCCCTTTTTTCTACTCTCCCTTTCTTTTTTTTTTTCCTTTCAACACAGAGCCAGTCCCTTTTTTCACTCTTTCAACATCTTCTGTCCTTTTAAATTCAAAATCAATGATTGGACTACCTCATTCCTCCGTTACCATGGTAACTACGCCTAACCCCTGCCGTTTTACAAATTGGTTGTTCTGTCACCTGCTGCTGGAGTTGCCGTTCTTCGTCTTTCTCTTCAGACCTCACTTTTGTTGTGTCCCCTTTTTTTCCCGTTTTCTTTTCCACCAACTGTCTGAGAAAAAAACCACGTTGACAACGAAACACCGTAAGACGTTTGTTGCTTTTTAAGATTTTTTTTTTTTTGTATTGCAGGTGTCTTTGTACTGTGGTGCTCATTACAAAACCAAAAAAACAAAAACAAAAAAAACCCAACAAAAAACAAAAAAACCAAAACAAAACAACAACAACAAATCAACTTCCTGTTGTTTTGATACTCATTTGAAAATTTCACATTTATAACGTACTCTTGTCAAAAGGTTTGGGTGATAGTATGATTGTTGCACTGACCCCAGCCTATTTATGAACGCACGGAAAGCCCGTAATACGGATAACAGCGCATAATCACCATGCAGATTGAACTCATTTTCCACTTCTAAATCTGCACAATTCAAATGTACATTGGAATGTGAAATTCGCTTTAGAATCTTTACCATTAACATCGCAACGTAACGTGAAATAAAACTTCTTTCTCCATGGCAAGTCATAACTGCTCTGACGTGAAATTCATACAGTCTGATTTGAACGCTGTTATCAGTACCAACAAGCATGACCTATGAATAGACGTGTAACGTAAATAATCAGTGCGAAAAAGAAGAAGAAGAAGAAGAAAAAGGAAGAAATAAAAAGCAGCAACAAAACAACAATGAAACGAAAACGAAACTTAACTGAAAACGAATCTTTTCAACTTTTCATCCCCTTTCAGAAAATCCTAAAGTCGTGAAACAGGAGACCTGGTAACCTTTCGTCACAACCTAATAATTTAAACGAAAATATATACACAAACAAAAGATAAATACCTCCCACTGTGCAGCATAATTAAGTAAGCCTACATGAATAACCAAAACAAAACGCATAACATTTTTTTTTCCCCAAAAATAAAACTCCGTAGAACGTGATTACGTTACGTTATAACATTAATGACACAGACTGTGTTATCGAAAGGGGTTAATTCAAGTCAACACAACTCTTCCCGTATGGTATGCCTTCAGTAGTAGCCTTGAAACCCGACAATTATCCAAGATCTTCCAATCTCCTATTTTACGGCATGCCAACAACATTCAACACAGGAATACATTCATATAAACCAGAAACCTTTCCCTCATAATACGGCTAGCTGGTGGTGAAGAAAAAACGGCAGCATAATCCTGTATGTATACGTCTGACAACTTTCCTTCCCGGAGTAAAACTCCATAAAAAAAATATACAACATAAAGATAGCTGGAATAGGTCTGAGCTCTCTCTCTCTCTCTCTCTCTCTCTCTCTCTCTCTCTCTGTGTGTGTGTGTGCAAGTTGTGACAACTCTCTACTAAAAAAACAACAACAAAAAACATCGCCGGAAACAAGGTCTCCTTTCCGACGTTCCAGCAGTGGTGCTTGTTGGCCAAGTAATCCCAGATGACTTGTGTCTTTACCAACGGTGCTACGTACCATTCTCCGTGGTAGCAGCAGCAGCGGCAGCAGTACCACCACAAGCAACACAGACCACACACACCACCACAAGAACAACGAACGTCAGGTTAGTAGAGGCAGAGGGAAACCGCGGCACGTCCTCTACGGAAACCCCCATGTCAACGACTAGGGGACAGGACAATCTCCGAAGCTACCACTCTCTCTCTCTCTCTCTCTCTGTGCCCGAGCAGCCACGGAATCTGATAATGCTCCAAGCTTTCCATCCCACCCCCACTGCAACCAACCTCCCCCACCCTCACTCCGCGGCCAGCGAGCGCACCGGCTGAACTTGTCTGCCGGTCATAAAACGCGCAAGGCAGATTGCCAATAGCACTCCCGAGCACGTGCAACACAGAAGGCCGAATGGCCGGGGAAATAGCACGAACCACGCGGCTCTCATCCGACAACAGATCTCCCTCCTCGACAAAAGGAACTGACGTGAACGTCGGGGGGGTTCCTTTTCAATCGCTCCTCTATCGATTTCATAATTCACTTCGTCTCCTCTTCTCCTTCTCTCCTTCCATGTTTTCTCCTCGTGCTAAAATCTCAAGTTTGTAGGGCAACAACAACAACAAAAAAAAGAAAAAAAAAGAAAAAAGAAGAAGAGAGAATTAAAAAGAAAAAGACATGAAAAAAACACGGTGAATTAGGAAAAAAAAAAAATCGGACAGAGAAATAGAAGACAGAAGAAAAAAACAACAGGAT
>NC_134892.1:20947001-20952001 GCF_041734735.1 Babylonia areolata
GGGATGCGGATTTTGCTCAGTGTTGATGTAACCCCCCCCCCCCCCCCCCCCCCCCCCCCAACTGTACCATCCCGATCAATAACAGTGAGAGAGTTTACACTTCTTTCTTCGACACTTCGGGGGCTGAGCACATCGCTTCTCTCTCTCTGTGTGTGTGTGTGTGTGTGTGTGTGTGTGTGTGTGTGTGTGTGTGTGTGTGTGTGTGTGTGTGTGTGTGTGTGTGTGTGTGTGTGTGTGCGTGCGTGCGTGCATGTTACATTGTATGTGTGTGGTTGTATGCTTGCGTGTATATACGCGCGCGCACGTGTTTGTGTATAAATGAGTTAAGAGAGAAACAAACCGACCGCACGAGCGACCGAATGATAGACAGACAAACGAAGAGAGAGAGAGAGAGAGAGAGAGAGAGAGAGACAGAGAGACAGACAGACAGAGACAGATGGAAAAAGAGACAGAGAGAGATGGAGGAGAGACAGAGACAGAGAGAGAGAGACAGAGAAAGACAGATGGAAAAAGAGACAGAGAGAGATGGAGAAGGAGACAGAGAGAGAGAGAGATGAAGGAGAGAGAGAGATAGAGAGAGAAACAGAGAGAGAGAGAGCGAGATGGAAAAGAGACATACGGAAAAAGAGACAGAGACAGAGGGAGAGACAGACACACAGAGATTCACAGTATAACACTTGGCTATGCTGCATGTCAAGGCATAAAGAATCTGGAAATTACAAGCCAATAATTTCAACCACCACACACACACACACACAAAAGAAAAAAAAAGTAACGGAGTAACGAAAAGGTTACAGAGATAATTTGTCAGCGGAGACCTTCAAGACTGCTACATACCGAATCGAAACTGATTCTTTTTCTTCTTTTTTTTTCCTTAAAATTGTTTTTTTTTTTTATATACATACGTAACACAAAAAGACATGCAGGCACATCAATGTTGCTATGCCATGCAGATAAAGATACACACATGCCATTCTACCGAGCGCGCGAACGAGCAATCGAGAGAGAGAGAGAGAGAGCGAGAGAGAGAGAGAGAGAGAGAGAGAGAGAGAGAGAGAGAGAGTAGTTTATTTAGGCCACACACACACACACACACACACAGACACAGACACACACAGACTGACACTAGTTTTAGGCCACAGAGATAGACAGAGAGAGAGAGAGAGAGAGAGAGAGAGAGAGAGAGAGAGAGAGAGAGAGAGAGAGAGAGAGAGAGAGAGAGAGAGACAGTGGGAGAATGTTTTTCTTTTATCGTACAAGACATTTTTTTCCCTCTTCATTTTACCGTGCAAGAACTACAGAACATGCAGTCAATACAGCGATCCAAAGCACATGCACTCTCAAACGCAGCAGCCAGGAACTCTCTCTTCTCTTAGTTCACCCTTTCCCTGTGCACAGAACACTGTAGAAATGACAGATGAAACCAGACTTGCCTGGAAGTTGAGGTACACACCACACACACACACACACACACACACCACCACCGCCCTGCCCCCACCCCACCCCCTTAATAGTGAAAAGACGTTAAACTAAAGAAAGAAAGACAGAAAGAGGAAACACTCACACACACACACACACACACACACAAACACACACACATACACACACATTCTCTCTCTCTCATTCACTAACTCAATCACTCCCTTAAAACAGAGCCTACCCATTTTTTCCCTTCAATACAGAAAAAAAAGACAAAGACAAATGCGTATGGATTGTGTGAAAACTGTTATGAGTGATGCACAAGTTCAGGAAAAGAAAAAAAAAAAGAGCACAACTTTTAATACGACTCTTTAAAACTTCAGACACCTAAAAGAAAAGGGAAAGGGAAAAAAAAACAAAAAAAACAAAGACATAAAAAAGTCAGCAAGAACATTACGATGACTGCGCACGTTAAACATCCCCAGCTCATAAACAGGGAGAGGCAAGCAGAGACGAGAGAGACGTTCCGAAGCTTTGAAAGCAGACCATAACCAATGCTTACGATCGTAAGGCGAACACTAGAAACTGTAGCGATACGGAGGACCAGACACAATGCAAAACAACATAATTATTCACGATGGCCTGCACCAGTCACTTGGTTTCCACCAAGAAGAAGAAGATGATGATCAAGAAGAGGGTGAATCATGCAGAAGGGATCTAAAAGTTAGTGGAGGAGGATTACGAAGACGAGGAAGAGGAGGAGGAGGAGAAGAGGAAGAGGAGGAAGAGGAGGAGGAAGAGGAAGAGGAGGAGGAGGAAGAACAAAAGGAGGAGGAGAAGGAAGAGGAGGAGGGGGAACAAGAAGAGGAAGACAAAGAGGAGGAAAAAGAGGAGGATGAGGAAGAGGAGGAGGAAGAAAAGACAAAGAGGAGGAAAAGAGGATGAGGAGGAAGAGGAGGAGGAAGAAGAAGAGGAGGAACACAAAGAGGAGGAAGAAGAGGAGGAAGAGGAAGAAGAGGATGACGAAGACAAGGAGGAAGAGGAAGAGAAGAAGAGGAGGAAGAAGAAGAGGAAGACGAAGAGGAGGAGGAGGAAAAAAGGAAGAGAAGGAGAAGGAGGAGAAAACGAAGGAGGAGGAGGAGGAGGAGGAGGGAGACGACAGTGGAGAGCAGGTGAAAAAAAAGAAGCAGCAAGACAAAGATAAGAGCAGTGACAAAGCATTAGCTTAATAAAACAACACACACACACACACACACACACACACACACACACACACAGACAACACACACACACACACACACACACACACCACACACACACACACACCACACACACAAACACACACCACACACACACACACACACACACACACACACACACACAACCCCCCCCCCCCCCCAAAAAAAAAGAAAAAAGAAAACCCAAGACAGACAAAAATCGAACGAAAGGAAAAACAACAACAGAAGAAGGAGGAGGACAAGAAGGAGAAGAAGGGAGAAGAAATAAGAAAGAAGAAGGAGAAGAAGGAGGAGGAGGAGGAGGAGTAGAGAAGGAGAAGAAGAAGGAAGAAGAAGAAGAAGGAAGAAGGAAGGAGAAGAAGGAAGAGGAGGAGATAAGAAGAAGGAAGAAGAAATAAGAAAGAAGAAGGAGAAGAAGAAAAAGGAGGAGGAGGAGTAGAGAAGAAGAAGAAGGAAGAAGAAATAAGAAAGGAGAAGAAGAAGAAGGAGGAGGAGGAGGAGTAGAGAAGAAGAAGAAGAAGAAGAAGGAAGAAGGAAGAAGAGGAGGAGATAAGAAGGAAGAAGAAATAAGAAAGAAGAAGGAGAAGAGGAAGGAGGAGGAGGAGGAGTAGAGAAGGAGAAGAAGAAGGAGAAGAAGGAAGAAGAAATAAGAAAGGAGAAGAAGGAGGAGGAGGAGGAGGAGTAGAGAAGAAGAAGAAGAAGAAGAAGAAGAAGAAGAAGAAGAAGAAGAAGAAGAAGAAGAAGAAGAAGAAGAAGAAGAAGGAAGAAGAAGAAGAAGAAGAAGAAGAAGAAGAAGAAGAAGAAGAAGAAGAAGAAGAAGGAAGAAGAAGAAGGAAGAAGAAGAAGAAGGAAGAAGAAGAAGAAGAAGAAGAAGAAGAAGAAGAAGAAGAAGAAGAAGGAGGAGGAGGAGTAGAGAAGGAGAAGAAGAAGGAAGAAGAAGGAAGAAGGAAGGAGAAGAAGAAGAGGAGGAGATAAGAAGAAGGAAGAAGAAATAAGAAGGAAGAAGAAGAAGAGGAGATAAGAAGAAGAAAAAGGAAGAAGGAATTAGAAAGAAGGAGGAGAAGAAGAAGAAGGAGGAGTAGAAGAAGAAGGAGGAGTAGAAGAAGAAAAAGAAGAACCACCACCCAAACACACACAGTAAGAAGATCAAAACAGACAGACGAGAAGGAGAATGGGAGAGACAGGAAGAAAGAGAGAAAGAAAAGAACAAGGATGAAGAAAAAAGACCCCCCCAAAAAAAAAAAAAAAAAAAAGACAAAAAGACACAGCAAACACAGGACTAAGGAAAAAAAAAGAAAAAAAAAAAAAAGGACTGAAGAGAGGAGAATGGAAAATAAGATCAAGACAAGAAAAAAACAACAAAAAACAAAAAAAAAACAGTGAGGAGAAAGAGAGACGGAGAGGGAGAGGGAGAGAAAAAAAGAGAGGGAGAGAGAGGGAGAGGGAGGGAGGGAGGGAGGGGGAGAGAGAGAGAGAGAGAGAGAGAGAGTGAAAAGAGAGATAGATGGGATTGGAGAGACAGAGAGAGGGGGAGCAGCACGTGAAAGAACCCGCGGCAACAAAAGGGTTGTTCCTGGCAAGACTTTGTAGAAAAATCCACTTCGGTAGGAAAAACAAATAAAACTGCACGCAGGGGGGGAAAAAAAGAAAAAAAAAAGGTGGCGCTGTAGTGTAGCGACGCGCTCTCCCTGGGGAGAGCAGCCCAAATTTCACACAGAGAAATATGTTGTGATTAAAAAAAAAAGGGGGAAAAAAAAGAAGAAAAAATGCGTGCATTTCTAAGTTCCAGTCCTACTCGTCCGGGATAGAGACTGAGACATACTTTTCTTTTCTTTTCTTTTTTTTCAGACAGTGGTGGAAAAGACAGACGCACACAAAAACTCCAGTGGTTTTTTTTTCCTTCCTTTTTAGCATCCAAACCAACCGGCTTTGAGCAGAAAAACAAAAACAAAACAAAGACAAGAGAAACAGAAGACACACACACATACACACACACACACACACACACACAGAGGCACGCCCAGCCCCAACACAAACACACACACACACACGGAGAAGCTTCCTCCAAGAGCATTCAATATTTAATGTTATACATTACCCCCCAATCCCTGTCTAAGCCCCCTAGCCCGCGCCCCCAGAGGGGACAGCAGGACTTTGAAGTGGCAAGATGTGTGAAATGCTGGGATTTCTCCTCGGTCTGTCTTCCATCCGATTTCACCATCATCAACCACCCCCACCCCTCCCCCCTCCCTTCCCCCCCTACCAACACACTCATTTTCTCTCTCTCTCTCCTCGTGCGAGCGCGTGCGCGTACGCACAACACCCCATCCTCTAAACGTACAT
>NC_134892.1:20962001-20967001 GCF_041734735.1 Babylonia areolata
TTTGGTTCGGGTTTTTTCTTTCCTTATCGATTTACTTTTGTCCTATCATCCATGTATTATGTATATGACTATGAACGTAAAAATCCTACAACATATATGAACCATGTATACTTAAAGCATTACGAGCCTTGTAAGCTTACAGTCCTATGACCTAAAAAAAAAATATATATATATATATATACGCTTACAGTCCTATGAACCATGTGTTCTTAAGAGTCCAGCGTTACAAATCTTCCAACTCACCTAACTGGCAGCAGACATTGTACAGTTCCGTGCTAGTAGTCACAGAAAATGAGTATCAGCATGGTGTGCAATTGATCATATCCCTGCATATTTTATTTGTTTGGCTTTTTGTTCGGACATAGCGTCAGACTGATCACATCCCTCCAACTAGCTCTCTTTTTTTTTCTTTTTTTTTTCTTCTTTTTTTTGTTCGAACTGATCATAGCCTCCCAACTTTTTTGTTTTTTGTTTTTTTTGTTTTTTTGTTCGGACATAGCATCAGACTGATCACATCCCTCCAACTAGCTCTCTTTTTTTTTCTTTTTTTTTTCTTCTTTTTTTTGTTCGAACTGATCATAGCCTCCCAACTTTTTTGTTTTTTGTTTTTTTGTTTTTTGTTCGGACATAGCGTCAGACTGATCACATCCCTCCAACTAGCTCTAGTTTCTTCGGACATGGCATACGACTGATCATATTCCTCTAACCATCTCACTCCTCCCCCCCCCCCCCTTTTTTTTTTTTTTTTTTTTTTTAACATGGCGTCCGACTGATCACATCCATCCAACTAGCTCTCGTTCTTTCGAACATGGTGTACGACTGATCATAGTCCTCCAACAATCTCCCTCACCCCCCCCCCCCCCCCCCCCCCCACGCCCTCCTTTTTGTTTTTTAACATGGCGTCATATCCTTCCAACAATCTCTTTTTTTTTATTTTTTTTTTTATATGGCGTGCGACTGAATATTCCTCCAACTACATCTTTTTTTCTTCTTCTTCTTTTCTCTCCCCCCCCCCCCACCCCCACCCCCAGCCCCCCCGGACATGGCGTGCGACTGATCATACTCCTCCAGCTATCTCTTTCCCCCCCCCCTCTATCAGGACCTGACGATGTCCGGACCGGCAATTTAGTCAGCGGGGGAAAATGACTACTTTGAACATCGCTGCCAGACATTACGCGCATAAACTTCGTGCTACGTCGTGTCGTCACGTTTTATGACACGGGTACAATGTTACCAGCAGAGACTGAGGACTTATGACGTCGTTTATGACGTCCCTAGAAATTTATGCTGACGTTCATAATTAAAGGGTCGAATAAAGAATCCGAAAATGTGTCACGTTTCTTTTTCTAGGTGTGAGACACTTCAGTCATTTATCAAATGAGAAGGCAAGTAACTAACTAACTAACCAGCTAACAAACTGATTAACTCGCTCACTCATTCACTCACTCATTGGCAAAATCCCCAACTATCTAACTAGCCAACTACCTCACTAACTAAACAAACAAAATAATGCTAATACTAAATGCCATTAAACTTAGTCCACTGAAATTCGTAGAACAGAGGTGTTCAACTGTAAAATCAACGAATTTCAACGATTTTTTTGTTTTTGTTTTCTCTTTCTAGCTATTTTCCCCACAAACGCGCAATATTTAAAATATCCATTTTGGCTAGTAACCGCACCTTTTTTTTTTTTCTTCTTTTATCCATTACAAAAAAAAAAAAAAAAATTTACACAGTGACCTAAGAATGTGTCGAAAAACTTTCCGAGTCAACAACTAACTGTCAAAATTCCATTTGACTTCAATCAATTATTCATACTTATCTGAAGCAAAGAGATGTAGCGACTGATCGATACACACCAAGTTGGTAATGGTTAGAATGCGGGAGAGAGAGAGAGAGAGAGAGAGAGAGAGAGAGAGAGAGAGAGAGAGAAGGTGGGGGAAGCACACAGAGAGAGAGGGAGGGAGAATGACTAAGAGAGATGGGGGAGAGAGGGGGAGGAGGCAGAGAGAGAGAGAGAGAGAGAGAGAGAGAGAGAGAGAGAGAGAGAAGCTACATTTTTTAACGGTTAAGCTTTCATAATAATCAGCCTTTCATTCGATTTCCAACCAAAATATATCTTGTACAATTATGTCTGTCTACCAAAAAATGCCAAAATGGATATTTCATGTTGTAAAAGCGCTTCATGGAAAAAATAACTTTCAAAGTTAATAAATAAATAAATATATATATATATATATAAATATATATATATATATATATATATATATATATTGCTGATTTTACAAATACAGCAGCTATCTGTATTACATGTATTGGTGTGTGTGTGTGTGTGTGTGTGTGTGTGTGTGTGTGTGTGTGTGTGTGTCTTTGTTCATTCGGTTTTTGTTTTGTCTAGTTTTTTTGTTTTGTTTTGGTTTTTTGTTTAACGTGAACCAACAATGAATTATGATTTCCTAATAATAATAATAATAAGAAGAAGAAGAAAGAAGAAGAAGAAGAAGAACAAGAACAAGAAGAAGAAAGAATAAGAAGAAGAAGAAGAAGAAGATACAATCCCTTGCCTCCTTCCCCAGATCCCACCCTTGCCTCATCTGATCCCCCCCCCCCCCCCCCCCAAAAAAAAAAAAGAATTCCAATCACATTAACAAACAAAACCATAATATTGCGATGTATTGCATTCTAATCATATCTTCGCATAAAAAAAACAACCCACTCATCCCAACTACACAACCACCCGGAAAAAAAAAACCCAAAAAAACCACCCAACTAAAATACACTGAAAAATTCAAAGACAACATCTCCTCTCTTACCACTTCTGGACGTCGTGGAGGTCGCAAAGGCCGAGCACCACCACAGAAGCAACGCCACCACACCACCACCACCACCTCCACCACCACCACCACCACCAACAGAGGTCACTCTCACCATCCTTCTCAACCCACGGGCGGAGCTAGCAACAACTACAACTGGAACGCCACTAGCTACCAACTGACAAAGGGAACTACCCAACCAACTCACCTACCTACCCACCCCACCAACCCAACTAACCCCAAGCATAATAAGCACAGGAGCTAGACACGACACAAGCACAGCGAGACACAGCACAGCACAGCACGGCATATACCAACGCTGTGGGCATTAGTTACTAGACTACGCTAGCTACCAGACGCTGCGCGACTTTAACCCTTTTATGTCTGTCACACACGTCTTGTCTCTTCTGTCCCTCTTCGCCTCTTGTCCCTCCACCCTCCCTCTCCACCACACGTCAACTCCCCCCCCCCCCCCCCCCCACCCCCCACCACGCCCCCCACTGCCTTCCGCCACCTCTGTTCCTTCTCCGTCATCCTCTCCTCGTGCGAGGCGGCAGTCGCGTGCGCGTGCATCGCGCCTCCTTGCGCCGCGCCGCGCCGCGCGCTCCACAAGTTCTCTCCCTTGTCACTCGCCGCGCGCCCAGTTCCTGTCGAGGTAGTTTGGCCGAGGTTGCTTCCCTTTGACTGTGTTGGCCTTTTTTTTCGTAAAAAGTTGGAGTTGTGCTGGGGAGTTAGGCTTTCATGGTAGTGGGGATTCTTTTTTTTTTTTTTGGCGGGGGTTGGGGGTGGGGGGTGGGGTAGAGAGGGGTGGGGGGGGGGATGTGGGGTGGGGTGAGGTACATTATGAAGAAGACGGGGATGGAGGTGGGGGTAATCAGTTTATAAATATTAGATACTGTGGAAACATACTGATTTCCTTGCTTGCTCTCTCTCTCTCTCTCTCTCTGAAGACAGACGAAAAAGCAGCTTTGAGCTTATCCATTTTACCTTCAATAAAACATCCCTTTTTTTTTTTTCTAAAGACGATTCTAGTGGGATGTAAAGAATAGATATCGTGTACTGTCCTTTATACGCCTCATACCCATACTTCAGTAAACAGACCCTTGAAAACTGAGGCTGGCTATGGAGAGGAAAGGACCAGGTATAAGAAAAGGCCCCGCAATGCTTCATACAAGGAGGAGTAGGATGAGGAGGTGGAGCAGAAGAAGCAGCAGCAGCAGGAGGCGGAGGAAGAGGAAGAAGGAGCAGAAGAAGAAGAAAAAGAAGAAGCAGCAGGAGGCGGAGGAGGAAGAAGAAGGAGGAGGTGAAGGAGAGGAGGAGGACGAGAGGAGGAGAAGGAGAGGAGTAGGATGAGGAGCTGGAGCAGGAGCAGCAGAAGAAGCAGCAGCAGGAGGCGGAGGAGGAAGAACAAGGACGAGGAAGGAGGAGGAGGAGTAAAAGAAGAGGAGAAGAAGGAGGAGGAGGAGCAGAAGAAGAAGAAGCAGGAGGAGGAGGAGGAGGAGGCCACTGAGAAGGAGGAGGAGGAAGAAGATGATGATGAAGAAGAAGAAGAGCAACAACAAGAAGCACACACACACACACACACATACAGAGACGCGCGCGCACACACACACACACACACACACTAATCCTAAAAGAAAGAGTAAGGAATTTTCTTTCGATCTATCCTCCCCTTCTCTCTCCCTCCCCCCCCCCCCACCCCTCTCGCTCTCTCCCTCCCTCCCTCCCTCCCCCTTTTCTCTAAACAGAGCAGCATGCTATATATTAGAATTATTCTTTCTTTCTTCAAGCGATTTCACGCACCCAATTCGGTTTCTAAGTCAACACGCATGCCCTGGACAAAATCAAGAGGGGAGTGTTACCTCAACTGAAAAAAAAACAACAAACCCCAAAACCGGAATATTTAACAGGGCGCTTCAAGCTATCACCGATGAGGGAGTTTATCTGGAAAAGTGTTGGGGGGGGGGGTGGGGGGGGGGGGGGAAATGAAAACAACAACAGCAACAACGACTGCAATGTCATTATTTGTAGATGACCTCTTTCGACCTTCACCCCCACCGTTCACCCCTGCTCCCTCTCCTCAGAGCCCCCCCCCCCCCCAACCCCCCGCACCCCCCCCCCCCCCCACCTCTCCTCAGCATGTCCATCTTGTTCTGTTCCAACCCCTCCTTCCAAACGAAATGTGAA
>NC_134892.1:20969501-20974501 GCF_041734735.1 Babylonia areolata
ACGGGCTCAATAGCTGAGTGGTTAAAGCGTTGGACTCTCAATCTGAAGGTCCCAGGCTCGAATCTCGGAAACGGCGCCTGGTGGGTAAAGGGCGGAGATTTTTTTCCCGATCTCCCAGGTCAACATAATTATGTGCAGACCTGCTAGTGCCTGATCCCCCTTCGAGTGTATACGGCAAGCAGAAGATCAAATACGCACGTTAAAGATCCTGTAACCCATGTCAGTGTTCGGTGGGTTATGGAAACAAGAAAATACCCGGCATGCACATCCCCGAAAACGGAGTATGGCTGCCTATATGGCGGGGGTAAAAACGGTCATACAGGTAAAAGCCCACTCGTGTACATACGAGTGAACGTGGGAGTTGCAGCCCACGAACGAAGGAGAAGTTCTTCTCTACGGCGCCCCAAATGACGCTTTGCAAAGTTATGGGAGAATAAGATGGAAAGAAACCGAGAAAGAAATAGAAAAAAAAACACCTTCAAGATGAGAAACTAGAATTAAGAAAAAAAAAGAAAAGAAAAGGAAAAGAAAGGAAGGAAGAAAGAAAGAAAGAGTGAATGAATGAATGAAAAAAACATACATCTGACCATTTTTCATGCGAAAGGAACACTTTACAAAAAAAAAAAAAAAAAAAAAAAAAAAAAAAAAAAAAGAAAAAAAGCACGCCTCCCGTTCAACTATGACCACTTTTGACACGAAAGGAACCCCATACACGAACCCTTTGAACGAAAACTACATTGCTAGGAGGTGCTCGGGTGGCCGTATTCTCCACGCACACATGCACACATCAACTAATCAAATCAACGTGAAGTAATCAAATCAACCTCAACTGATGTAATCAACCAAACTTTCATTCATCTCTCCCAATATCCCCCCCCCCCCCCCCCCCAGGGTGTATCTGCACAGTTCACTTGACTCTGTGTGACGTCACCTCATGTCATACTAGTTTTATATGTTTCATTTCAGATACACAGCCAACAGTGGTGTGAAACAGTTGTGTGTTTGTGTGTGCGTGTGTGTCTCTGTGTGTGTGTGTGTGTGTGTGTGTGTGTGTGTGTGTGTGTGTGTGTGTGTGTGTGTGTGTGGCGGGGGCTAGGGGGTGTCTGTGTGTAGAGGTGTGTGTGTGTGTGTGTGTGTGTGTGTGTGTGGCGGGGGCTAGGGGGTGTCTGTGTGTGTGTGTGTGTGTGTGTGTGTGTGTGGCGGGGGCTAGGGGGGTGTCTGTGTGTAGAGGTGTAGGTGTGTGTGTGTGTGTGTGTGTGTGTGTGTGTGTGTGTGTGTGTGTGTGTGTGTGTGTATGTATGTGTGGCGGGGGCTAGGGGGGTGTCTGTGTGTAGAGGTGTGTGTGTGTGTGTGTAGAGAGAGAGAGAGAGAGAGAGAGAGAGAGAGAGAGATCTCTGTGTGTGTGTGTGTGTGTGTGTGTGTGTGTGTGTGTGTGTGTGTGTGTGTGTAAGAGATAAATATAGAGACTGATTGAGACAGAGAGCCAGACAACAGAGAGAGAGAGAGAGAGAGAGAGAGAGAGAGAGAGAGAGAGAGAGACAGACAGAGAGACAGACAGACAGACAGACAGACAAAGACAGAACACAGAATAGAGAGCCGACCGAGCAACAAAGAGCGAAGGGAGGGAAGCCACACGCCTCATCCCTTATTCTCTCCCTTGGTCAGCCCACTGAATAATTTGCAGCAGTGCATTTCTCACACAAATGGCCCACATAACAAAAGACAACCAACCAAATGTGTCTTTTTGTGTGTGTGTGCAGAAGATAATTATTTCAGGGGAAAAGGTTCTCAACAGCAAAAGAAATAAACACACACACACACACACACACACACGCAATTCACATGTGGGAGAAATAGCAAATGGTATTGTTCACAACCACATGCACACGTGTGTCAATGTGTGCGTGCGTGTGTGTGTTTACGTGTGCGTGTGTGTGTGTGTGTGTGTGTGTGTGTGTGTGTCTGTGTGTCTGTGTGTGTGTGTACGCGCGCGCAAGCGTGGGGTTAAATTTCCAGATTATTTCCACATGAGTCTCATCAAATGATTGTCAAAACTTGTTTAGCGGTAAAAAACAATAATTATATAATCATTGTGAATCCAGAGTTCCAGTCTGTTTCCACTGCTAATTTTTGCGTAAAAATTTCCATTCGTATAGGTTACATGGTTTTAACTCATTTAGAAGTATGCATCCATGAATTTATTTATTAATAATAATAATGGATACTTATATAGCACACTATCCAGAAATCTGCTCTAGGTGCTTTACAAAAACGCTTTTGATAACATAAAACATTATATCTATGTTACATACACACACCAAAATGTGACCACACACACACACACGCACGCACGCACGCACGCACACACACACACTGCATACATACATTTTAACATACATGTGTATCTAACAGCTACCCTAACACATACGCACACATAGGCAGGCACAAACTTACATAAACACACGCACACACAATACACATTCATATACATGCATGTAGTTGTGGACCTGCCACAATTGAACTTATTTACCTATCCGTCAGTCTGTCTATCTATCTGTCTGTCTATCTCTTTATCTATTCCATTCATTCACCAGTTTCATGTCTTTACATATCGTAAGTTGATTCTTTTTTTCCCCCTTGGCTTCACAAAATTCAACGATATATCTTTCAGTCTCACGTTAGTAAATTCAACACTTTTTCTTTCACTCTCACGCCAGAACAACGCAGGAACAACAAGGACTGGTTTGGTTCTGAGCGAATCAGACTGTATTCTGGGTTTTTTTTTTTTCCTGTCTTTACACGCCACCGTGTTACACTACACAATGCATCATTATCCAGAATACAATGGGCTGCACTACAACGTTCAGGCCATAAACCCCGCTCTGCGACTGCAACGATCTAAACAGCGGGATGCGCCTAACGACTGTGTTAATATTGTACAGTTATAAAATGTGAGCACAACAGTAAAATATATCATATCGACGCTCTCTCTCTCTCTCTCTCTCTCTCTCTCTCTCTCTCACACACACACACAAACACACACACACACGCGCGCGCGCGCACACACACACACACAAGCACTCACGCACATACATACATACACACACACACACAGAGGCACACACGTCTAGTATCACTCAAAAGTGAAAAGACGTTGAATTAAAGAAAGAACGGGGGACACACACACGCGCGCGCACGCGCGAAAGCAAAAGCAGACAGACACCACACACACACACTCACCCACCCTCCAAAAATCCTCCCACCCCCCTACACCACCCCACCCACAACGCCCCGACCCCACACTTCAGACTCACGAGGGACGACGCACTCAGACACAGTCCAGGTGACGTCACCCGTCCTGCGACCGGAAGTGACGATGGTCACGTTGCAGCCATACGTCACCGCTCTCGCCGGACTCCTCCCCGAAGGCCCCGCATGGACCAGCAAGGTCTTCAGCGCCGTCTTGCGGGTGCTGGTGGCGTCGATCAGACAGGAGGAGAAACGGTCGGAGGTGGTGCATTCCTTGCCTCCAACGTCCACAGAGGCCAGGAGCCGGTCCCCCTGGACCCTGTACAGCGCCATGAAGAGAACCCTCATGTCCGCAGGGAGGTCCTGGGCCGAGCACCTCAGCTCCTGGATGTGGGCGTAGCCGCGGAAAGGGCGGCAACTCAGTCCTGGAAGGGAAGAGGGAAGGAAGGAAGGAAGGAAGGGAGGGAAGCATTGGAAGGGATGGGAGGGGGGGGGGGGAGAGAAGGAGAGAGGTAACTGTGGGTAAAAAGACAAAACAAAAACAAAACAAACAAACAAAACCAAACCGAAACAAACAACAACAAAAACACAACAACAAGAAGAAAACAAAAAACCCACCAACACCAACACAACCACCACCACCAACACAGTACTGTTGAGTTAAATTTTGAGAAACTTTATCACGAAAGTGGGGAATAGAACATACGGTACACTCTCTGACTCCACCCCACCTTCTCTCTCTCTCTCTCTCTCTCTCTCTCACACACACTTTAAAACAGCAACTAAAACTGCAGCAGAAACAGAAAAAAAAAAATCTTAAAAAAAAAAAATCAACCTACCAAACGAACAGAAATCGACCAGAGCGGCCTACGCATTAACTTCCTTCCTTTTGTTACCCTTGGGCTGCCATAACCCAAGGCCGCTGCAAAATGGCTTTACGTTTTCACACTGCTGTTGTTCAAACACCCCCCAATCAATAGTGTTTTTACACTTTGAGGCGACGCCCAGAAACACGTAAGAATTATACAGCAAAGGCCGAAGGTCAAAGGTCACACACACACACACGCGCGCGCGTAACTTTTACTATGCTTTAAGAATATCTATGCAGTTTAAAATAAGAAGTTAGAATGTCAGATTTATTTTTCGGTTTGACAAGGTTTATTTTTTTTTTTTTTTATCAGAGCCACACACACACACACACACACACACACAAACACACACACACTCGCTGGCACGCGCAGGCACAAACACACATTTTCACACACATGCACGCACGCACGCACGCACACACATACACACACGAACTCTACCTAACTTTCGTTCTGGGCGGACAAAAGACTAACCATATGCTTCTAAAAATACGAATTTCTGAATAATCTGAGAAGCTGCATGCTAATTTTACTTTAACAGTATCGTTTTATCAATTGCGTACATGAACAAAACTCATGACTGGGAAATGTTTACAAGAACGTATTGTGGTTGAGCTTGGAAACCAATACCAGCAAGAAATATTATGCTGACAGATTCGTATTTTCATTTCGATGATTTAATCATCTATTTAACTTGTTAAAGAGATTTTATAAATAGTACGGATTTACATGATTTTATTCTTTGGTTTACTGTGGAAACTATACTCACTAACTTGTGTACAGAGATTATTAAGTAAATAAATAAAGATTAACAAAGACGAATATACAAGGGTAGCGTTAAGGATGGGAAAGAAAGAGCATTCAAAAAAGTCTTGGTAGCAC
>NC_134892.1:20987001-20994501 GCF_041734735.1 Babylonia areolata
CCTCCCATAGAACAACACAGTGAACATGCCTACACGAGAAACTGCATTCTACAAACATTTCCCACATAGCGTAAAAGAAGCAGTTATTGATTATTAAGTCTTTTCTTTCCTTGAAACGACTGCACAATGCCCATTGTCACTTTAAAAGCAGTCTTTGTTTTTGTAGTGTGTGTGTGTGTGTGTGTGTGTGTGTGTGTGAGAGAGAGAGAGAGAGAGAGAGAGAGAGAGAGAGAGAGAGAGAGAGAGAGAGTGTGTGTGTGTGTGTGTGTGTGTGAGAGAGAGAGAGAGAGAGAGAGGGAGAGAGTCATTTTTTGAACTTCCCCGTTGTAAATTTCCCCCCCCTCCCCCACACGTTTTCTTAAGAGATACATTGTTTGTCGTAGAAAACATTTCCTCGGCTATAAATAACACTTCCCCTTCTCTTCCTCTGTGTGTGTGTGTGTGTGTGTGTGTGTGTGTGTGTGTGTGAGGGGAAGGGGTGAGAGAGAGGGTGAGAGAGGGAGAGAGAGGGAGAGGGAGGGAGAGAAGGTGGGTGGGAGAGGGAGGGGGTTGGGGGGAGAGAGAGAGACCGACAGACAGAAAGAGAGACCGACAGAGAGACAGACAGAAAGACAGATCGGCAATAATACTCAAAGACAGAGACAGAGACAGAGAGCGCACGCGCGCGGGCGTGTACGTGTGCGTGCTATTTTCAAAGCAGCAAGCTTTCCCCCCATGTCAAAATGGGATTACGTATTTCCGACAAAATATCACACATACAAGACGTGTGTGTGTGTGTGTGTGTGTGTGTGTGTGTGTGTGTGTGTGTGTGTGTGTGTGTGTGCCTCACTCGCAGAGAGAGAGAGAGAGAGAGAGAGAGAGAGAGAGAGGGGGAGGAGAGAGACAGACAGACAGACAGACTGGGAGGAGATAAAATTTCTCCCTTCAGAAGACACGTCCTAGAGTCCATTTAATTAAAGTTGTTTACCGTTCCAACCAGTCGATAAGGCTAGATCACAATTGCAAGCGCTTTCTTATAGAAAGAAAAAATATAGAGAGTAAATTTCAAAGAACACACAGACACAGACAGACACACACACACACAGAATGAAAAGACGTTAAATTGAACAGACTACACACACACACACACACACACACACACACACACACGTATTCATACAAAAAGAACCAATAAAAACAAAACAACCCCCCCCCTCCACCAAAATTGATAAATGCATTCCATAGAAACTGAAACTCGCTTCTTTCGCAAAATCCGAAAGGATTGCTTCTGTCAAAACGTCACGTCGAGTCAGAAGAAAATGACGTCAAATCAGTTTTCAGCACGCAACACCGAGTCGATAACATTCCAAATGACGACAATATTCACATGGCAGTCAACGTCCATCAACTGCCGAGAAATGGCAAGCAGAATTAATTTTTCAAGTCTGTTTAATGTTGGTCCGTGAAAAAAAAAAAAAAAAAAAAAAAAAAAAATCCAACTGATAACGCCAAAAGGCTTTTGCGAACAAATTTCGTGAAACGTTGGAGCGAAAGTTGTTTCCCTTTACTTATTTATTTATTTATTTATCATTTATTCATTTAATGTATTTATTTATTTTCACGTTGGCTTTCAATGCAATTCCATCTTCCATCATGGAATGACCGTTATTTCATTTCATTCAAAATTCATTCATTCTATTCTTAAAATTATGTTTAACTTCAAGCTACTTTTATTTTCTCCCAAATTTACAAAGAGTCTGAGGGCAAATTTACGTTCCCTGATTGTTTTAGACATTAAATTGGCTGAATGACAAAAGGCGGTTGTTGTTTTTTTGTTTGTTTTGTTCATTTTGTTGTGTTTTAGTTAGTTTGTTGTTTTCTGTTGTTGCAGTACACACATGCTCTCAAACACAAACGCAGAATCACCACAGGACAAAATGGTTTAAATCTGTAATCATGAACGTTGTTGAAGTCAAGATAATTAAGGCAGATAACGAATGAGCTTGAGAACTCAACTCTCTCTCTCCCTCTCTCTCACAGACTCCACCACTCCACCCCTAACACTCTCCCATCTCTCCACATACATCTACATCTCCTACCCCACTCCCCCTCCCCCCACTACACAGACACACACTACACCACAAACACACACGCTCATAGCCCGACCTCACCCCCCCCCCCACCACCACCCCCGCACACTCACCACCCCTCCCCTAATCACACACACAAAAGCACATCCAGATATTCCGTAGCTCCCACACTACAGACATGCATACACATACACCCCCATCCTCTACACACACACACCATACCACACATACACCACCCCCACTCCCTCACACACCACACCACACCCACAAACACTCACGAGACATCCTCACGACGACCGTCTGCGACCACACGGTGGTCGCCCCGGCGGCGCTAACGCTGGTGATGTTGCAGCCGAAGGGCCGCGCCTCCCCGGGCCTCAGGTCCACCACCAGCGTCCTCAGCCTGGCGTAGCGCGCGCTCTCCGAGCTCGTGAGGCACGAGGAGAACATGCCCGAGGTCATACACTCCCCGGCGTTGACGGTCAAGGACGCGATGCGCGCGCCGCTGGTGGGGGAGTAGAGGATCATGTAGAGGAGACTCTCGCCAGAGGACAGGACGTCCCCGTAGCACTCCACCTCGCGCACGTTGCTGAAGCCGTGGAAAGGGCGCGCGAGGACACCTGCGCGCGCGCGTGTGTGTGAGTGTGTGTGATAATAACTATGATAATGGTCATGATGATGATAATAATAATAATAATACTAACAATCAGAAGAAGAATAAAAGAATATATAAGAAGATATACGGAAACAGTTAAAAAGCTACGACTACAACGACGACTACTGCTGCTTTTAATAATAACAAGAGGAGGTGGAGTGGGGGTTGAGGTGGAGAAGAAGGAGAAGAAGATAATGGTGGTGATGATGATGATGACGATAATAATAATAATAATAATAACAACAACAACCCGAAGAAGAAGAAGAATAAAAGGATTAAAAAAAATGGAGACAGTAAAAAGCTACTACTACTACAACAACAACTACTAACAAGAAGAGGTGGAGGGGGGGGGGGGGGGGGGAGAAGAAGGAGAAGAAGAAGTGATGATGATGATGGTGAAAAGAATAAGAATAAGAAGAGAGGATGAAGAAGATGATGATGATGGAGTTGATGATGATAATGATAATATGACAAGTTGAGGAGGAGCAGAAGGAAGAAGAACACGTAGTAGTAATAGTAGAAGAAGAAGAAGAAGATGATGATGATGATGATGATGATGAAGGAGGAGGAGGAAAAAGAAGATCAAGAACAAGAATAACAAGATAAAAAAGAAAAAGAAAAAAAAAGTCAAAGTTGTTATAATAAACCTTTGAATGTATTCAAAATGAGAGAGGAAAAACAAAAAAAACAAACAAAACAACAACAACAACAAAAAACAAACCACCAGTGCGCGTATAATTGAAATGTCTGTGAAACCGAAAGTTAAAATAAAAACAGTGGAAACAATTCGAACAGCGGAATTCTATACTTAAAAATTTCTTTTTATTTATTTATTTTTTTCACCTTCAACTATCATAACACCTAATCACCCCCTATCCTTTTTTTGTTTGTTTGTTTGTTTCGGATTGTTATTTTTGTTTTTGTTTTTTCTATTAACTGTATACCACGAAGACACAGGAACGTCTTACGTTCCGTAACTTAATATTTATAACTCCGTTGCCAGGGGGATGCTCGTGAAAGTGCACTTTGGGGTTTGTGGATGGTGTGTCGCGTGGAGCTTAAAAGGTTTCGTAAGAGACCTCTCTCCCCTTCCCCTTTCCCCCCTCCCTCCCCCCCCTCTCTCCCTGTCTCTCTGTGTCATTCTCTCTCTCTCTGTCTCTTTTCCGCTGTCTCCCTTTTCTCCCCCCTACTCTTTCTGCCTGTGTGATTGTCTGTCTCTGTCTCTTCTCTTCATCAGTCTCTGTCTCTTTCTCTTTGTCTCACAGGACACATACAGACACACCACACACACACACACACACATATATATACACACTATAGCCTCACAACCACAACCACACACACACACACACACACACTACGCACTACACAATCCCAGCTACCACGATTAATCAGTAACAAGACGCCGATAAGTTCCCCTTATTTACCCCCCCACCCCCACCCCGACCCCCTTCCCCTACCACACTAGCCAGTTACCCCCGATAATGTCTCTCCACCAGCTTGCAAGCAGGTTCGTTATCCAGAACACTTTTCCACCCAGTCGAGCAGTCGCTACTCTGGCCCTTGTCCTTCCACTCTCGTCTCCCCCCACCCACCCCCCTCTCCATCCATCCATCCATCCACACCCAAATTAACTTCCCCCAGATCAGGTTCCCCCCCCTCCTCCCCCCTCCTCCCCCACCCCCCTTCCCTCCAGGCAGGCTGGAACCTAAAAGAGCTATCTCCTTTCAAATTCCACCAGCTCTCAAAAAAAAAAAAAAAAAAGCGCAAACCCCGACGGTCGACAGTGGCTAGCTGCGGACTGATCTTTCCTGATGGTTCCCTAGTCCCTTGGCCTTTGGGGACAGAGAGGGAGAGGGAGGGAGAGGGGTGGAGGGTGGTGGGGAGCGAGTGTGGAGGGTGGGGGATCGATGGGGGGGGGGAGGAAAAACAAGCTTTACCGTACAATCAAATTCTACTTCAAAATAAATCAGAGTCTGGCCCCGCCGCAGAAGTGAGCGTGAATTAATTGAATCTGTATTGATTCTGCGGGGGGAAGCGGACGAAGGGAAAACCGAGGAGGAGAGCAAAGTCTGAGTGGAAAAAAAAAAAAAAAATGTGGATAGGCAAAGAGGCTTAGTGCCATGCTAGGTTCCGTCTCCCTCTCTCTCTCTCTCTCTCTCTTGCTCTGTGTGACCCTACTGCTACTGCTACTACTGCTACTGTCTGCTACTGTCAGCCATCACAGTAGTTCTCTCGTCAGTCCATCGGAGGGGTGGGAAAGAATTGCTAGTTGTCTGAACTGCATTAAAAATGTATCTAAAACTAACTCCGCCGCATAAAATAACTTTGGAAGCCCCGGCTACTTTCAATTGTGTGTGTGTGTGTGTGTGTGTGTGTGTGTGTGTGTGTGTGTGTGTGTGTGTGTGAGTGTGTGTGTGTGTAAAAGTGTGTATCGGTCGGTCGGTCGGTGTGTGTGTGTGTGTGTGTGTGTGTGTGTGTGTGTGTGTGTGTGTGTGTGTGTGTGTGTGTGTGTGACTTTAGGCTTCTTCTAAATTTCACTAACTTTTTTTTTTTAAACTACACGTTTTAAATAACAGAACTGTTACACTAATTCTTTACGTTGATAAAAATAGACACATTGATTAATTGATTATGTAATCGCTTGGCCTCTCGGGCCAAAATATGTAAATTGCTGCTGCAATAACAAAAGGCAGATATCGCGAATGCCAAACGTCATTAACTGGAGTGATCGCAAAAAACAAAACAAAAAATAAATAAATAAAATAAAACAGCTGTCATGCTTCGTGATAAGATCATCAGCGACAACAACAACAAAAACTTTCACGCATACAAATCACAATTCACGTTAACATCCCTGCTTCGAAAGCACACTTTTCTCTGTCAAATCCCACTCGATGTCAGCTATTCAGATAAGTGATCAGTTTTCCCGTACAAATATGCAAATCGTTGCAAAAATAAGAAGAAGAAACAACAACAACAAAAACCCAACAACCCCGTTTCCTATTCTTTTATGAAACTAAATTTAATCAGTTCAAAGACGTTTCAATACAGAGAAAAAATGGATTCCACTAACATACATCTGTGCACTGGTGGTTTTTTTTTTTTTTTTTTTGTCAATTATCATTTTTTAAAAATAAACATCTGTTTAGACTGACTCGTTTTGGAATGGAAAAAAAAAAGGAAAAGAAAAAGAAAAAAAAAAGGAGTGTGAAAAAATCGTCAAACAGAAACAGGGATGATGGTGAGTGAAAGGGAGGAGGCTGCAACAGACGGTCACAGCTATCACACACACACACACACACACACACACACACACACACACACACACACTAAAACCCATGATCATTACCTAAACTTCATCAACATCACCGCATTTCTGTGAATACTCACAAGCCTTACTCACTGAAAACTAAACCCAACTTATTTTCATCTCTCGGTATTAACTGTTGACTTCTTATTGCTGCTCTGCTACCCGTGTGTACATAACTATAGTGCACGTTTCCTGCATAAATATTTTGATTTAACCAGCATCCCAACAGCAAGCAAACAGCAACAATGAAACAAAAGAACAAAACAAAACATTGAACTAAAAATAACGAAACCTGTACTCACCTTTCTGGTCAAGCTTGGCCGAAGACACCACGACGGTAGTAGAAGAAAAAATAGTCGAAGAAATCAACACCACCATCACCATCATCAGAGCCGACGACGACGACGACGACGACGGCAACAACGACGACAACGGCGACGACGACGACAACCACCACACCACGGCACACCGCCGCATCGCCATCTCTCTCCTCGATGACTGTCCCTTCCCAGCCCACACACACCTCCACACACACACACACACACACACACACACAGCACACCACCACCGACCAAGTAGCGGTGGCCACCACGGAGAGCAACGACGCAAGCTCACCGCTGCCAAAGCTCGAGCCCAAATCCAAGTCCCCTAACCCCGCACGACACAGCACGGGCCCTCGCAACGAGTTGCTTCCCCTACGCCTTCCGCCACTGACACGGCAACGTTCCCCAACCCGCGCGAAAGAGAGCCGTGTGGCAAAAGCACGGGGCAGTTTTCATCCCTGAGTGCGCTGCAAGCCCTTTCAAAGAGCATTTTCGAATGCGATTTGATTTGAGGAGAGATGTTTTAATGGGCAGACATCGATTTCTTCCCTCCCTCCCTCCCCCCGTCTCTCTCTCTCTCTCTCTCTCTCACGTTAATGCAATGCCAACCACGCGATAGTCGCAGAACTGAGGATAGAGTGGGAGGGGTGGGGGGTGGAGGGAGAGACTGCAGTAATCCAGTTTGACAACGTTGGATGGAAGTGCTGTGGGACTGGAGTGGATTTTTTTATTTTTTATCCATTTATTTATTTATTTATTTATTTATTTATTTTTCTTCTTTAACCAGAACTGCATTTGGGTCTGACGATACATTATTGATTCCATATGCCTGCTTCAGTGCCAAGCGCCCAGAGCCCAGAGGGCATTTTTGTGTGATTTAAAATCTGGTAAAAAAAAGAAAAAAAAAAGAAAAAAAAAGAAGGGCTTACTTAACGTAACGGGATTTCACAGAGAGAGCGAGAGCGAGAGAGACAGAGAGAGAGAGAGAGACAGAGAGAGACACAGAGAGAGAGACAGAGAGAGAGAGAGACAGAGAAACAGGGGGAGAGAGACGGGGAAAGAAGGGGAGAGAGGGGGACAGATGGGGATGGGGAGAGAGAGAGAGAGAGAGAGAGAGAGAGAGAGAGAGAGAGAGAGAGA
>NC_134892.1:20999501-21002001 GCF_041734735.1 Babylonia areolata
AAAAAAAAAAAAAAAAAAAAAAAAAAAAAGATTTGGTTTTGTTCACGTTCTATCATTCTTCTTTTCTTTAATTTAACGTCTTTCCACTTTGAGTGATATTAGATCTCTTTCATTCTATGTGTCCATCTTTTTTCTGTTTTCCGTCTCTCTGTCTCTCTCTCTGTGTCTCTGTCTGTCTCTCTGTCTCTGTTTCTGCCTCTGTCTCTCCGTGTCATTCTTTTTAGTTTTGTTTTGCTTTCTTCTTTATTTTCAATCTTGTATGTATGTACCTCAAAGTAAAATATTCTTGAGTTCTAAGTTTTCTCTCTCTCTCTCTTAGATCAAATGTGTTGTCGTCCAGAAATGAGTCTACTCTCTATGGACTCGCTATTTATACTTACAAATCCTTGAAAAGACTGAACATTATGACATCATAATCTTTTCTTTTGCTGATCTATCATGTTTATGATATAACTGTGGTAACAGTTATAATTCCAGTATTTGCACTTATGTCACACCCCTTCAATGAGGGGCTTTGGCCTTTATTTGAATAAAAACCGTTCGTTCGTTCGTTCGTTCTCTCTCTAGGGACCGGAGGCCTGGAGATTAAAGTTCTTGTTCTTGTTCTTGTTGACTCCCTCTCTCTCTCTGTTTACCTGTCTGTTCTCTCTGTTTCTCTCTCTCTGTCTGTTCTCTCTGTTTCTCTCTCTCTGTCTGTTCTCTCTGTTTCTCTCTCTCTCTCTGTTTATCTGTCTGTTCTCTGTTTCTCTCTCTCTGTTTGTCTGTTCTCTGTTTCTCTCTCTCTGTTTATCTGTTCTCTGTTTCTCTCTCTCTGTCTGTTCTCTCTGTTTCTCTCTGTTTGTCTTCTCTCTGTTTCTCTCTCTCTGTTTATCTGTTCTCTGTTTCTCTCTCTCTCTCTGTTCTCTCTGTCTTCTCTCTGTTTCTCTCTCTCTGTTTATCTGTTCTCTGTTTCTCTCTCTCTCTCTCTGTTCTCTCTGTTTCTCTCTGTTTGTCTTCTCTCTGTTTCTCTCTCTCTCTCTGTTCTGTTTCTCTCTCTCTGTTTATCTGTCTGTTCTCTGTTTCTTTCTCTCTCTCTCTGTTCTCTCTCTCTCTCTCTCTCTGTCTCTCTCTCTCTGTGTTCTCTCTCTCTCTCTCTCTGTTTATCTGTCTGTTCTCTCTCTCTCTCTGTCTTCTCTCTCTCTCTCTCTGTTTTTCTCTCTCTCTCTGTTTATCTGTCTGTTCTCTCTTTCTCTCTCTCTGTTTATCTGTCTGTTCTCTGTTTCTCTCTCTGTGTTTATCTGTCTGTTCTCTCTGTTTCTCTCTCTCTCTCTCTCTCCAAGCCTCCTCATTGACAAACGCAGCTGCCCCCTTCCCCCAGCACAGAGGGATGAAAGGGAAGAGCACGCAGCCCATCACAGCACGATGCCCCCATTCTCTCAGGGGGAGCGGAGCTCACACACAAAACACACACCCCCCCCCCCCTCTCCTCCCCACTAAGGCACACACGCACGCACGCATGCACACACACACACGCACACGCACGCACACATACACACACACACGCACGCACGCACGCACACACACACGCACGCACACACACACGCATACGCACACACATACACACGCTAACATGCACAGGAGAGAGAGAGAGAGAGAGAGAGAGAGAGAGAGAGAGAGAGAGAGAGAGAGACAGACAGACAGACAGACAGACAGACAAACAGACACACATACACACACATACATACAGACAGACAGACAGACAGACAGAGAGAGAGAGAGAGAGAGAGAGAGAGACAGAGAGAGACAGAGAGAGTAATTGACTATCAGTCTCTCTCTGTTTCTCTGTTTCTCTCTCTCTCTCTCTCCACCATCCTTTCCAACCCCCATCAAACACACACAAAAACATAGTCGCACAATGCGCATTCACACACACACACACACACATAGACACAGACACAAACACAGACCACTCCTGACCTACACACCACTATACCTCTCCCCTCCTCTCTCTCCCCTCTCCCCACACTTCCGACTCCCCACGCCCCCCCCAATCCCCGACACACACACACACACACACACACACGCCACAACACACACGTATTGGTCCAGCCAATACCAATACTCTACTCTCCCAAGACTGGCGCAGGACCAAGCCGCCACCCCATCCATTTTCATGACCAGGCAAAAGTCTTCGGGGAACTAACCTTAACCCCCCCCCCCCACCACTACCCCTTCCTCCACCCCCCTCACCCTTCCCCAACCCTCTCCCTCACTCTCCCCCCCCCCCCTGCCCCAACCAAGCCCTCTCCATCACTCACACCGCCCCCCCCTACACACACACACCCCCATCCCCCGTCACATTCCGACCCACCCCAAATCTCTCGCCCATTCTTTCAAGTCCTCAACATCACCGATGTCTGTCTCTTCGCTGTCTCCCGAAGCATTCTTCCTATTCTCCTTCCCGCTCTTCCTCCCTCTCCCTCTTCACTGCTGGACAAAACAGGGAGATGGTGAATATAGA
>NC_134892.1:21019501-21029501 GCF_041734735.1 Babylonia areolata
CTCTCTCTCGCTCGCTCGCTCGCTCGCTCTTGTTCTGCATACTGACAGAAAATGAAGATATACTTTCACTTGCAAAATATGTATCCGAGGCAATAAATATAAGGAAAACGTCCACCATCGGTCCAAACACTCATTAACCAATAAATTAACTGGTACTGGTTCTATGAGGGGGAAAAGCATAAATGGAAAAGAAGGGGCTAAATTTGGATGGTCAATCTCGAAATTGTAATTATATGATGTGTTTGTATATTGATATGATGGGTTTTGATGTTGAGGCATAAATAGTTATTTCCTGATTTATATGTACTTTAGTATGTGTTTGTATTGATATGATGCGTGTCGATGTTACATGCGTAAATGTTGATCATATAATTTATCTGTACTTTGTTTTCTGTGTACTGACCAAACCTTGGACACGAACGACTAAAAACAAGGGACATTACCTCCCCTGTCACATGTATTTTAAGCTAATGACAAAGTGCCAAAGTGTCGCAAATCTCTTATTAGTTTATGTTGTTTCAATTCTGTGGGGTTTTTTTCCCCCCACTTTCTGTTCCATTTTATCTGTTTTGCACCATTTTGTTCTGATTAGTACCAACTATATCACTAGAACTTTTCAGCTAATGACATTAAACATTTCAGTGTTCAGTCTCCACCCCCCCCCCCCTCTCTCTCTCTCTTCCCCAGAAGACACCAAATAGCAAATCGATCGGAAGAACTTCTCAACAACGCGGATTGCTTCCCTTTGGCTAAAAAAAAAAGAAAAAAAGAAAAAAGAATTCATCAGAGGATTCGGGACTGTTACTTCCCTTTGTCAGACAAAATCAGTCAAACCATCTGTAAAAAGATCGTTTCTTGCGGTGCTATGAGAGAGAGAGAGAGAGAGAGAGAGAGAGAGAGAGAGAGAGAGAGAGACAGAGACACAGAGAGACAGAGACACAGAGAGAGACACAGAGACAGACACAGAGAGAGAGAGGGAGAGAGAGAGACAGAGAGAGAGACAGAGAGACAGAGACAGAGAGAGACAGTGAAAGAGAGAGAAGTTTATTAAGACCACACAGAGAGAGAGAGGGGATAAACACACACACACACACACACACACACACAGAGACAGACAGACAGACAGACAGACAGAGACAGAGAGACAGCCACAGAGACAAACACAGAAGAAGAACAAATCTGAGAAACTGTAACACAAAAGGGGTTGTTGTTTTTTTTCCATACAATAAAAACGAATGTAGGAAACCGAAAATACAAACACACGCGCAACGAGTAAGAGAGACGGTTGATTTTTTTTTTTTTTTTTTTTTTTCAATTCTTGTACGCGCGCGTACACCCAAACACAGACAATGACGCAGACACACAGACACAGAAACACACACACACACACACACACACACACACACAGAAGTTAAGGACAAAAAAAAAAAAAAAAAAAAAAATCCAACAAAACAAAAATCAATATGGCACAAGCTGAAATAACTGCTGATGTAAAAGTCAGACAGACAGACAGACAGACATTTCCACTTTCTTGTCCGGGGAAGGGAGAAATCTGAAAGAAGTGCGTTGAAATGGGAGCTTGATAGCTGGACAGAATTACCTAGGAACGGACTTTGCAAGAATGTTTGGTGTGTTTTTTTTTCTCAGATCTCAACTGTTGCTTTTTATTATTTGCGTTTTGTTTCTTTTCTTTTTTGTTGTTGTTGCTGCTCTGTTCCAACTCTTGTGTGTGTGTGTGTGTGTGTGTGTGTGTGTTAGTGTGTGTGTGTGTTAGTGTGTGTGTGTGTGTGTGCGTGTGTGCGTAAGTGTGTGTGTTTGTCCGAACGTGAGTGTGCGTGCGTGTGTAGGTGTATGCCTGCGCGTGCGTACCTTCGTGGTAACGTGCGCAAACGCAGTGTCTTGGTTAGTGTATGTATATATGCACGCGGGCATGCTATATGTATGTATGTGCATGCGCGCGCCTGTGTGTGTCTGTGCGTGTGCGCATGCATGCGCAAGAACGATCGCTCTATCGTGCGTGTGTGTGTGTGCGCGCGCGCACACTCACACACACACCTCCCTCTTCAAATCCACCCCCCTCCACAGACACACACACACACACACACACATACCTCCCTCTTCAACCCTACCCCCCTCCACACACACACACACACACACACACACACCCCTCCCTCTTCAACCCTACCTCCCTCTTCAACCCTACCCCCCTCCACACACACACACACACCCACACACACACAAAAGCCCATACGCGCACGTCAGTGTTTCATAAACGCTCGCTCGCACTGACCTGTCGCGCTCATTAGGACTGAACTGATGATGACAACCCAGAGCATACAGACTCGGAAAGCGCCGAAGCTACGATTCAGTGACGCACGCTTTTCAAATAATGGCAATTTCTACCCCCCCCCCCCCCCCACCACCACCCAACGCCCCCACCCTCCCGCCCCTCACACACACACACACACCCCCCCTAGAGTCAGGATACAGGTCGCCAGATAGAGGAAACGACGTGACATCTTATCGCACTCATACCCTTGTCATTATTTCCACAGAACGGTGACGTTAAAGGGAGACGACACAGTCCGACCGTCAATCAGGATGTTAATTACCTTCTCCCAATAGCTCCTGCCGCTGACAGCAAGAAATCAGTGGGCTTTTGAAACAGACACTCGCTCGTGTTTTTTCAAAGCAAACATGTCTGGAAGGGAAGGCCTGCGCATGGTTATAATTTTGATAGCGGTCGTTTCGTTCGTTCGTTCGACAAGAGAATGGGAGTAAGAGATGGATGAGAGAGATGGGGAGAGTGGGGAGAGAGAGAGGGGGGGCAGGAGGGGGGAGGAGAGAGAGAGAGAGAGAGAGAGAGAGAGAGAGAGAGAGAGAGAGAGAGAGAGAGAAATACAGACAGACAGACAGACAGGCAGGTAAACTGACAGAGAGAGAAAGAGACAGACAGAGACAGACAGAGAGAGAGAGACAGACAGGCAGGCAGGCAAACAGAGACAGAGACAAAGATACAATAATGAGAGAGTGAAAGTGTCACAGACGAGAGAGAGAGAGAGAGAGAGAGAGAGAGAGAGAGAGAGAGAGAGACAGACAGACAGACAGACAGACAGGTACAGACAGAGAAAGAGACAGCGGCAGAGACCCGTCACACACACACACACACACACACACACACACACACACACACACACACACACAGAGGATGGAGAGAGAGAGAGAGTGGAGAGAGAGAATGGATGGAGAGAGAGAGAGAGAGAGAGGGAGAGAGAGAGAGAGAGAGAGAGAGAGAGAGAGGGAGAGAGAGAGTGGATGGAAAGAGTGGATGGAGAGAGAGAGAGAGAGAGAGTGGATGGAGAGAGAGAGAGAGAGTGGGTGGAGAGAGAGAGAGAGTGGATGGAGAGAGAGAGAGAGTGGGTGGAGAGAGAGAGAGAGTGGATGGAGAGAGAGAGAGAGTGGATGGAGAGAGAGAGAGAAAGAGAGAGAGAGAGAGAGTGGAGAGAGAGAGAGAGTGGATAGAGAGAGAGTGGATGGAGAGAGAGAGAGAGGATGGAGAGAAAGACAGAGAGAGGCCCTGAATCCTCAAAGCTGACCCAGCAGCCACACCAGGCTGGCCTGTCAGAGTGTCCGACACACAGCCAACATATTGCATATACCATATGTGCCAAGGGAAATCACACATACACCCAAAACAGCCACGTCTCCTCCCCCCCCCCACCCCCCCCTACCCCCTCTACGCCCTCCCCTGCCCCCATCCCTCCCCCCCCCCCCCCCACTCCCCCAAAGAAGAAAAAGAAACCTGCTAAAAAAAAAACCAACAAAAAAAACACGGGTCATCACATCACACAGCACCACATCCACACCACACACGCCTCACCATACTACTACCCCCCCCAAGCATCCCATCTCAGAGTGTCCGACACACAACCAACACATCATATATACCACAGACAGTACCAAGGGAAATCACACATACACCAATAACAGCCACGGTGCCCCCCCCCCCCCCCCCCCCCCCCCCCCCCCCCCACCCCCCCCTCCCCCCCCCCCATCCCCCGCCACATAAAAAACAGAAACCTGCAACCAAAAAAAAAAAAAAAAAAAAAAAACAAATAAAAAAAAAACCCACGGGTCATCACCCACACCACACCACACCACATCATACCACACCACACCACATCATACCACACCACACCCCATCATACCACACCACACCACCACACCACACCACATCATACAACACCACACCCCATCATACCACACCACACCACATCATACTACATCACACCACACCACATACCACACCACATCATACAACACCACACCCCATCATACCACACCACACCACATCATACATCACACCACACCACATACCACACCACATCATACCACACCATACCACACCACACCACACCACCACACCACATACCACACCACATCATACAACACCACACCCCATCATACCACACCACACCACACCATACTACATCACACCACACCACATACCACACCACATCATACCACACCACACCACATCATACCAGACCACATCATACCACACCACACACCACACCATACTACCCACACATATCCACACCACACCATACCACATCACATCATACCACACCACACCACACTACCCACAAACACATATCCACACCATACCACACCATACCACACCACACTACCCACAAACACATATCCACACCATACCACACCATACCACACCACACTACCCCAAAACACATATCCACACCACACATCACACCACATCATGTAACACCACACCACCCCAAAACACATCCACACCACACCACCCAAAAACATATCCACACCACACCACACCACACGCACATACTACCCCCTAACACACATCCACACCACCGCACAGCTCAATGTATGTGAACACCGGTGTATGTGGTAAAAGAGGAGGAGGAGGAGGAAGAGGAATGATTGTTATCGAATCAATAGACAGACAGACATACACATACGCATACATACACAGACTCTCTCTGGATTAGAAACACACACACACACACACACACGCGCGCGCGCGCGCGCGCGCAGAGAGAAAGCGAGATACAGAAAGAGAAAGGGAGAGAGAGAGAGAGAGAGAGAGAGAGAGAGAGAGAGAGAGAGAGAGAGAGAGTCAGACAGACAGACAGACAGATGAACATGGGGACAGGCAAAATTAATGTACGCTCATCCCCCACACAATTATTCCATATCAGAAGAGCAGGCGCATGAATAAACGTGCATATTATGGACACACCTTCCCCGCTTACTCTCTACCTCATTTTGTATGAAGCGCGCGCGCACACATTACTCACACACACACACACACATGCACACATCCACACCCCCCACAACCAGTCCAACCACTCCCCCCCCTCCAAACCCACCACCTCCACCATCACCACAACACCCCTAACCAACACACAATTAACACAGACACACACACATACACACTATATAGCTTACACACAGTAAACACACACACACACACACATACACCACCACCACCACAAATACAACACCACCACCATAGCAGACCACAGGAACCTACCCCATCCCCCCACCACCTCTACCTCCAACCCCAACCCCCCAAACCACCCCCTATATCCAGTGGTATATCCTCGCCACTCGCTCTAGCTTTGGCGCTGGACAGAGATGGTCTGACAAGATCCTGGTGCGCACATGCTTCATCAAATATGAATGGGGGGGCCACAGTCTCCGGTGGGCACCGCTGTTGTGAGAGACCCCCACAACCCTTCACGCCGAATTATTCACACTGCTGTTTGGGGTTGGAGACTAGGGGATACGTGAGAGAGGGAGGGGGGGGGGGAGAGGAGAGAGAGAGTGGGGGGAGGAAGAGGGAGAGAAGAGGGAGAGAAACAGGGGGGGTGGGGGGTGTGAGATATAGGGAGAAAGAGATATAGAGAGTGAGAAAGAAGAGAGAGCGGGGGAGAGAGAGAGAGAGAGAGAGAGAGAGGAGAGAGAGAGAGAGAGAAAGGGAGAGAGAGAGAGAGAGAGAGAGAGAGAGAGAGAGAAAGGGAGAGAGAGAGAGAGAGAGAGAGAAAGGGAGAGAGAGAAAGGGAGAGAGAGAGAGAGAGAAAGGGAGAGAGAGAGAGAGAGAAAGGGAGAGAGAAAGAGAGATAGGGAGGGATATAGGGAAGGAGGGGGAGGGAGAAAGAGAGAGAGAGGGGGGAAAGGAAGGAAAGAGAGACAGCGAGAGAGAGAGAGGGAGATGGGGAAAGAGAGAGGGAGAGAGATCCAGAGTGAGAGGCAAACAGAAAGAGAGATGAGAGAGAGATAAGAGGGAGAGAGGAGGGAGGGAGATATACATATATATATATATATATATATATATATATATATATATATATATATATATATATATATCACCCAATAACACATTCATTCATGACCAAAAAAAAAAAGTATATGAATATACATGGTTGTATGTATGGCTAAGAGAGAGACAGACAGAGACAGTGGAGAGAGAGAGAGAGAGAGAGAGAGAGAGAGAGAGAGAGAGAGAGAGAGAGAGAGAGAGAGAGAGAGAGAGCACAGACAATTCAAAGTCACACAATAAAATAACGAAGTCATCCCACTGATCCATCAACAGGAATCAATAACTGAAGAAAGAAAAAAAAAAGCTGACTCTGGCATTTTCTCTCACGGTAAAAAGGAGAGAGAGAGAGAGAGAGAGAGAGAGAGAGAGAGAGAGAGAGCGAATCCATGTAGGTGCGACGTGGTTGGAAAAAGAAAAAAAAAAAGAAAAAAAAAAGCTTAGCTCAACACTTCTTCGACATGTGATTCCGGTGACATTTTCACATAGCAGGTGTGTTACGGCAAGTGCAAAAAACGTTTTTCTTCCTTTTTCTTTCTTTCTTAATGTTTGAAGTGAAACGACTTTCAAATGGGAACATGGCTCTCATATTCCATGAACAAAACACATATACAACACGATACCTAAAACACGACATACAAGTCATGGAACTTCTCACTCTCTCTCTCTCTCTCTCTCTCTCTCTCTCGCCTGCATACACAAAACCAGCCACACCCACACCCACAAAAACACACACACTCTCTCTCTCTCTTATACACACAGACATACACACATCGTCCTCTCTCCACACACACTGCACGCACCCCCTCCCCTCCACACATACCCGCAAAGCACTTGAAATAAACACACATAACATACCCCCCCCAACACACACATACCCACATATCACTTCAAATAGACACACGCAACATACCCTCCCCCCCTCCCAACACACACATACACGCAAATAACTTGAAATAAACACACATAACATACCCCCTACCCCCCAAACACACACATACACGCAAATCACTTGAAATATACACACATAACATACCCCCCACCCCACACCCAAACACACACATACCCACAAATCACTTCAAATAAACACACATAACATACCCTCCACCCCACACCCAAACACACACATACCCACAAATCACTTCAAATAAACACACATAACATACCCCCCACCCCACACCCAAACACACACATACCCACAAATCACTTCAAATAAACACACATAACATACCCCCCACCCCACACCCAAACACACACATACCCACAAATCACTTCAAATAAACACACATAACATACCCCCCACCCCACACCCAAACACACACATACCCACAAATCACTTCAAATAAACACACATAACATACCCCCCACCCCACACCCAAACACACACACACCCACAAATCACTTCAAATAAACACACATAACATACCCTCCACCCCACACCCGAACACACCACACCCACAAATCACTTCAAATAAACACACATAACATACCCCCCACCCCACACCCAAACACACACATACCCACAAATCACTTCAAATAAACACACATAACATACCCCCCACCCCACACCCAAACACACACATACCCACAAATCACTTCAAATAAACACACATAACATACCCCCCACCCCACACCCAAACACACACATACCCACAAATCACTTCAAATAAACACACATAACATACCCCCCACCCCACACCCAAACACACACATACCCACAAATCACTTCAAATAAACACACATAACATACCCCCCACCCCACACCCAAACACACATATACCCACAATTCACTTCAAATAAACACACATAACATACCCCCCACCCCACACCCAAACACACACATACCCACAAATCACTTCAAATAAACACACATAACATACCCCCCACCCCACACCCAAACACACACATACCCACAAATCACTTCAAATAAACACACATAACATACCCCCACCCCACACCCAAACACACACATACCCACAAATCACTTCAAATAAACACACATAACATACCCCCCCACCCCACACCCAAACACACACATACCCACAAATCACTTCAAATAAACACACATAACATACCCCCCACCCCACACCCAAACACACACATACCCACAAATCACTTCAAATAAACACACATAACATACCCCCACCCCCACACCCAAACACACACATACCCACAAATCACTTCAAATAAACACACATAACATAACCACCACCCCACACCCAAACACACATATACCCACAAATCACTTCAAATAAACACACATAACATACCCCCCACCCCACACCCAAACACACACATACCCACAAATCACTTCGAATAAACACACATAACATACCCCCCTACCCCCCAAACACACACATACACTTAAATCACTTGAAATATACACACATAACATACCCCCCACCCCACACCCAAACACACACATACCCACAAATCACTTCAAATAAACACACATAACATACCCCCCACCCCACACCCAAACACACACACACCCACAAATCACTTCAAATAAACACACATAACATACCCCCCCCCCACCCCCACGCCCCCTCTCATCCCCAACACACACATACATGCTAAGCGTTTGAAATAAATACACATATCACACTCCGCCACCCCCCCAACACACACGCACACATACATACGCTAAGCACTTGACATTAACACACACACATAATATACCATACAGAACGAAGCGACACCTGCTGCCTCACACAGACTGGCACATTGTTCTCTTAATTTACAGCCGGATCGACCCCGACAAACTAATACACACCAGTTAATCAACTGGCCATTCATCCCGGCAAAGCGGTCCCTTATGAACCTGACGACGGTGTTGCATCCATTTCGTACCCCTGTCGGTTTTGTTTTTACCCCAGGCAAAAAGAGAAGAGAAGAGAAGATAAGACAGTGTGTGTGTGTGTGTGTGTGTGTGTGTGTGTGTGTGTGTGTGTGTGTGTGTGTGTGTGTGTGTGTGTGCGTGCGTGTGTGTGTGTGTGTGTCGCAATCAGACAAACCCAGATTAACCCCGGGTTGTAGGGAGACTAGCTTGTAACAACCCCCCCCCCCCACCCCCCCTCCACACCCCACCCGATGGTATTTTGTATTTGTATTTGCATTTCTTTTTATCACGACAGATTTCTCTGTGTGAAATTCGGCCTGCTCTCCCCAGGGAGAGCGCGTCGCTACACTACAGCGCCACCCACTTTTTTCGTATTTTTTTCCTGCGTGCAGTTTTATTTGTTTTTCCTATCGAAGTGGATTTTTCTACTGAATTTTGCCAGGAACAACCCTTTTGTTGCCGTGGTTTCTTTTACGCGCGCTAAGTGCATGCTGCACACGGGACCTCGGTTCATCGTCTCATCCGAATGACTAGCGTCCAGGCCACCACTCAAGGACTAGTGGAGGGGAGAAAATATCGGCGGCTTAGCCGTGATTCGAACCAGCGCGCTCAGATTCTCTCACTTCCTAAGCGGACGCGTTACCTCTAGACCATCACTCCATCAGTCAAAACTAAACTCCCTCCACCCATTTGGATTTTTTTCCCCCTCACATCCCTCGAAACAGATTCGGGAGTCTCTCTCTAGGTTAGCTTCAAATGACCCCCCACGCCCCCACCCCCTCCTCCGGGAATAAATTTGACCC
>NC_134892.1:21044501-21057001 GCF_041734735.1 Babylonia areolata
TTGTGCGGTGTGAGGTTGTGGGGGGTTGGCGGATAGAGAGGAGGGGGGGGGGGGGGTGGCGGGGGGGAGGAGGTTGTGTGTGAGAGTGCGCACGCGCCCCTGTAAATTGTTCGTGGCGTGTGTGAGAAAATCTGATTACTCTGGAGTTGGAGGTGTGTGTGTGTGTGTGTGTGTGTGTGTGTGTGTGTGTGTGTGTAAGAAGGAGCAGAGAGAGAGAGAGAGACAGAGAGAGAGAGAGAGAGACAGAGAGAGAGACACAGAGAGAGAGAGATGAAGCAAGGAAAATCAACAACACCTACACACCCACCAAAAAAGAAAAAAAAAGATAAATGGGTTGAGAGGAGTGGACAGGATTGCTGTGGGGCGGGAGGGGGGAGGGGGAGGGGGAGGCAAGAGTGTGTGTGTTGGGGGGGGTAGGGGGGGCCGGGGGAGGGGGGGGGGGCGGAGGTGGGTAAAAGGTTCCGTCAATGAAAAGTGCAGTAATGATGAGGGACAGAGGACGGAACAGACAGGGGACAAGGAAGGAGAGAGGAGTTTCAGTTTCAGTTTCAGTATCAGTAGCTCAAGGAGGCGTCACTGCGTTCGGACAAATCCAAATACGCTACACCACATCTGACAAAGCAGATGCCTGACCAGCAGCGTAACCCAACACGCTTAGTCAGGCCTTGAGAAAAAAAAAAGAAAAAACTAACTAACTAATAATAATATAATTAAAAAAACTAACTAAATAATAATAATGAAAATAAAATAAATAATAAAGATTTTTTTTTTAAAGCAGACACACATTCACACATGCACACACATATGCATAACAGGTATGCACCAAACATGCAGTTTCACAGATATGAAAGCACAGTCAAATACACATAAAAGAGAGGAGGAGGTGTGTAACTGTATACTTGTGTGTGTGTGTGGGTGGGTGGGTGGGTGGAGACAAAGAGATCGAAACTCACAATCCAGAATTTATGATTTCAGAATGACAGAGTGCACGTTCACATGCTGGGGGGGGGTGGGAGGTGTGGGGCTTGGGGGTGGAGGTAACGAATAAACTAACAAACTAACTTAATGAAATAAACAAGTAAACAAATAGGCAAGTCATCTCTAATCTTTAAAAAAAAAAAAAAAAAAAAAAAAAAAAAAAAAAAAAAATATATATATATATATATATATATATATATATATATATATATATATTATATATATATATATACATGTACCTTTGAAAGAGAGACAGAAGAGGTAGGAATCTGATCTCCAGCTAATCAATTTCTCTTCCCCATCAAACATACAAGACAAGGTGCTTTGCTGCATGTTGGCTGCACTGCACATGTGCGTAGGCGTCTCAAGAGCAAAGCGAAAAAAAAAAAAAAAAAAAAAAAAAAAGCAACAACAAAAACATTTTCCAGAGGTTGACAAACAAGTTGCCATTGCAGCCACTCCCTACTGTTTGCTGAACAATGATAACTGTTGGTAGATGAGCCAGCATTTTCGGTTCATTTCATACTTCAGCATTTTCTGGTTGTTTCATATTTGTCTCTTGTTGCTGAAGTATGGCTTTCAAACTTGTATCCATGGGTCTGTGCTGAACTGCACAAAGCTAGTTTAATGAAATAACTGTTTTCTTAAGAGAGAGAGAGAGAGAGAGAGAGAGAGAGAGAGAGAGAACAACTCTAATCTCCAGGCCTCCGGCCCCTAGAAAGAGGTCAAAAGTACACAATATGGTGATCACATAGCGACAACGCAATGTAAAAATGCGTACTAACTTAAACCTGTAGAACAAATAGCGCCTCTTGTGCATTGTAAATTAATTCGAGAGAGAGAGACCGACAGTCAGACAGACAGACAGACAGACAGACAGAGACAGAAAGAAGAACATACCCACAAAACAACGAATCAAAAACTGAAACAGCAGGTTTTATTCCTTCAAAAACACGTTTTCACAATGTTCACAATTTGCACATAAGAAGTTTCATTCACTTAGAAATGTAAACACGCCATTCTCTTCGTCGTGTTACAACCTGTCAACCCCTCTTTCAGTTTTCTGACGCTGATAGCGACATGCAGTAGGATACGTTACTGTTCTTCTTGTTCTTAGACTTACCTGTCAACCCCTCTTTCAATTTTCTGACGCTGATAGCGACATGCAGTAGGATACGTTACTACTGTTCTTGTTCTTAGACTTACCTGTCAACCCCTCTTTCAGTTTTCTGACGCTGATAGCGACATGCAGTAGGATACGTTACTGTTCTTCTTGTTCTCAGACTTACCTGTCAACCCCTCTTTCAGTTTTCTGACGCTGATAGCGACATGCAGTAGGATACGTTACTGTTCGTCTTGTTCTCAGACTTACCTGTCAACCCCTCTTTCAGTTTTCTGACGCTGATAGCGACATGCAGTAGGATATGTTACTGTTCTTCATGTTCTCAGACTTATTCTCCTCCTCCTTTGCTTATTGATCATCATTGTCTTTTTTATTTATTTATTTTATTTTAATTCATTTCATTTTATTTTATTTATGTATTTATTTATTTGTACACCTACAGTTGACCAAGTTTTTGCGCCTTATAAATATTATTATTAGTAGTAGTAGTTTTTTTTTTTTTTTTTAATGTATTTAGCTATTATTTATCTATCTGTTTATTTAATGTGTGTGTGTGTGTGTGTGTGTGTGTGTGTGTGTGTGTGTGTGTTGTCATTTCATTTTACTTTATTATTTTATTTTATTTTATTTATTCATTTATTTATTTTCATTTATTTTATTTAGTTACTTATTTATTTATTTATTTTATTTACTTAATTTTTCTCAAGGCCTGACTAAGCGCGTTGGGTCACGCTGCTGGTCAGGCATCTGCTTGGCAGATCTGGTGTAGTGTATTATGGATTTGTCCGAACGCAGTGACGCCTCCTTGAGCTACTGATACTGATACTCTTCCTCCTCCTTCATCTTATTATTATTATCATGTGAAGGGCGAGTATGGTGACGACAATCCGAAACTGACCACATCCTTAGAAGCTCATGATGACTAGGAGCAAACAAATGCAGATTTCGAAGCGGTTTATAAAATAAGAACGCAAAATATCAATCATGTAAAAGGAATTAAGTAGATGGTCGACTGGTCGGTCGCTCCTTTTCTTTACTGGGTGATCGTTTTCATCGTGCGTTAGTTTGTTTGTTGTTTGTACTTATTCATTTCATCATTCCTTTATTTCTTGATCGATGTGTCGATTTATTCATTTTGGCACGCGCGCGCGCACACACACGTATATAGATAGACACAAACACACACACAAAGAGCAGCAATCTCCACAATCGCATCTTCTCGCTGTCGGTCGGTGCATTCGTAATGTGGCTGTCCTTCCGCAAGATTTTCATGACAATAAACGCCCGGGACAGAAAATCTGTGGGACGAAACTGCAGACTCCGCCCCCCCCCCAAGCCCCCCACCCCACACACACTCTGTTTCCTTTTCCTCCTCTCCCCCCCACCCCACCCCCCCAACCTCCCCTCAGCTCACCATTCCGTCGCACGCTCAGCGTCCAGGTTCGAACCCCGGACATCCAGCCCCCAGAGGCGAAGGTGACGTTGCAGCCGAACTGCCGGACCTCCCCCACCTCCATGTCCATGATCAACGTCCTCACCCCGCTCCGCCTCGAGTCGCTGCCGTCCACGGAGCAAGAGGAGAACGTGCCGAAGGTCAGGCACTTGTGCTTCTGCACGTTCACCGACACCAGGACCTCGCGGCTGGGCAGCGCGCGCAGGACGATCATGAAGATGTCGTTCCCCGGCTTCAGCCCGACCCCTGAGCAGCCCACCTCGACCACTGAAGGGAGGCTGTGGAACAGCTGGGCTGTCATGCCTGCCACCCCGAGGAGATAATGAGTATGGTTTAAACGTTTGAGTTCAAAGAAAGGAAACACCAAAAAAACACAGCTTTAAGTATGCGATGGTAATGTATATGACTTCAACGTTATATAATTCAAGAAAGAATGCAAAACACAGCGTTTAGTAGGCAATGATACATTGTGGTTCAAACGTTTAAATTCAAGATACAATTTGAATTCAGACAAAATACAGCGTTCAGTATCCAAGGATAGTACATTTGGTTTAAACGTTTTAATTCAAAGAAAAAAAAGGTAAAATACAGCGTTCATGGATAATGTGTATGGGTTTAAACGTTTTAACTCGAGAAAGAAGCCAAAATAGAGCGTTCCATATCCAAAGATAATGATTCTGGTTTTAATTAAAGAAACAAGGCAAGATAGAGCATTAAAGGATAATATACATGGTTTAAACGATTTACTGAAAGAAACAAGACATAAAGCGCAAAACGTTCAAGGATGATGTCAAAAACAAGATAAAACACAGTGTTCAGAATCCAAGGAAAATGTGTATGCTTTAAACGTTTTAATTCAAGATCCAAGACATATAATACGTGAAAGGATAATAATACATATATAGTTTAAACGTTTTAATTAAAGCAACAAGACATACAAAGCGTTAAAGGTTGATGTATATGACTTAACCGTTTTACTTCAGGAAGCGATACAAAAACAGCGTTCAAGAATAGCGTATAATGGCTTTAACGTTTTAAATCAAGAATGAAAACAAAAGAGAGCGTTCAGTATGCAAGGATAGTATATAGTTTAAAGAAAATGTACATGATTTAAACGTCTTAAATCAGGAAATAAAGCAAAAATACTGCGTTCAATATAGAGGGATTGCGCCTATGATTCGAACGTTTTAATTCGAGAAACAAGGCAAAAATGCGGCGTTCAAGGATAATGTCTACATATTGTTTAAACGTTTCAATGAAAGGACTAATGCCAACAGGAAATAATGTGCCAGAGACCAACAGAAATAAACCAGCGCGGGGTTGTGAATTTGTGATCTGGTATTTTCAGTTTGGTCTTGTCGCTCTGTGTCACCCTGGAATAATCATTCTGTCAGCAGTGTGTTATTGTCACTCACTTCGCAAAACTGCTAAATGTCAGAACGAATGTGCACGAAGAGTTAAGGTCACAATTCTGTCTTCCTTTTCCTGATTTTCTGGGTTTTTTTTGGGTTTTTTTGTTGTTGTTTTTTTTATTAACTCACTCAGTACGGCCAGTCCTCTCTTCTCCTCTACACAGACCCCTCGGATGTCCAGTGGGTGTGTGAATGACCCAACCTTTAGCTTCCGTCGTCAGAATTGTGGTATTCTTTGTCAACATTCACCTCTTCAGTATAAGAGCCTTCCGCTTGTAATATTTTGATGATGGTAATTGGGGTGAAACGCTGTTAACGTCGTCTCTTTCGCCGTTCGTATGGAGAGAGTTAACACTAATAGATTTTTGGAACAGAAAAAATAATCTCCCAAACTGCTTCTCTTTTTTCCTGCCATCATGCTTGTGCCTGCTCTGCTTAGTCTGGCATGCTGCAGCTTGGCGAAATAAGGTCACACTTCTGTCTTTGATTATATCCAAGAGGTTCTTGGATGAGAGCCCATTTTCCCAACTGTCCTCTTTCCTGCTGTCACACTTGTGCAGCTGCTTTCATTGTCAAGTTGTTGCTGTTGTTGTTGTTGTTGTTGTTGTTTTTAATCGGGGGTGGGGTGTGTGTAAGGGTGGGGTGGGGTGTGCAAGGAGGGAGGGAGAAGGGGGGGGGGGGGGAGTCCACAATTCTCTCTTGTCCGATTTCTGCATCATCTATAAAATTATTGGTACTGAAAACCGTTATTCCATACTGTCGTATTTTCTTCTCTCAAGCTTCTGTCTGCTTCGCTTTTCAAACTGCAGGGGACAAAGTGTTCTAAAGGAAATAATGTCTCAATTCCGCCTCGTCTGATTCCCTAACAATTATGGATTCTCGGTACAGAAAAAAAAAATCCCTCAAACTGTTCCCTTTTCTTCTCTCAAGGACGTGTCTGCATTTCTTGCCGAGCAAGCAGCAGAAGACATAACTTTCCTCGTTCTGTTTTCTCTCTGAAACATGTCATGCATATGTTTGTTTCTTTGTTCTTTTCCATTTATCTTTAAAATATGCCAGGAAAATGTTTGTTTGCCCTGCTTTCTTCGGTTATATATTTATTTATCATTTGCATAATAATCCACTCCTTTTTCCTCTTTTCGTCCTCCTGAATTCCATCTATTATGCAGTGTTTGTTTGTTCTGCCTTGTTCGTTCATTTCTAAAAATATGTCAGGCCATGTTTTATTTTGTTTCTTCTGCTTTCTTCCTTCGTTTATCCGTTTATCATTTGCGTAATAATCCTCCCGTTATCCTCTCGTCGTCCTGTTGAATTCCACCCATTCTGCAGCAGGCAGAGGCCATTGCGAAGGCAGGGAAAGGGCAGACAAACACGGCACTAACGGAGGAGACAGCCAGAGACAAGAAGTGAGCGAACGGAGAGAGCCAAAGAGCTTTGTATTGATTTGTAAGTGACAACCATCATCAGTGCCTGTCGGTCGTTGCTCGCTCTGTCTCTGTCTCTCTCTTACGCATACACATTCTCTGTCTCCCTCTCTCTCTTTTTCACACACACACACACACACGCACACACACACACACACACACACTCACTCACTCTCTCTCTCTCTCTTTCACACACACACACACACTCTCTCTCTCACTCTCTCTTTCACACACACACACTCTCTCTCACACACACACACACACACACACACACACACACACACACACACACACAGTCACTCTCTTTCACACACACACACGCTCTCTCTCTTTCACACATCACACACACACACACACAGTCACTCTCTTTCACACACACACACGCTCTCTCTCTTTCACACATTCACACGCTCTCTCTCATTCACACAAACACGCTCTCTCTCACACACACGCTCTCTTTCTCTCTCTCACACACACACATCCTCTCTCTCCCCCTCCCTACCTCTATCTCTTTTTCTCTCTCCCTATAGACAGCGACAGACTTGAGAGATCCTTGCACGTGCTATCTTCTTTAACGAGTCGTTGTTTCCAGATAATAAAAAAAAGGAAAAAAAAAAGTGCTTTCTCTTGAGGAAAAAGTGTGAAGTAGTAAAGGTCGTTAGGAGAAAAATGTGCGAAGCTGCTGATACTTTACACCGCCAATATCATCCACAGAGTCATTTCTTTTTTTCTGTTACTGAAGCTTAACTCTTCAAAGGAGAAGAAAAGAAAAGAAAAAAAAAAGAAGAAGAAAGAATTATGTGTGAGGAAAAGCCCGCTCAATACATAGAAAGAAGGTAAGGCTTTCATGATCACCTAGTGAAAAAAAAAAAACAAAGAAAGAAAACAGGAGTTAGCGGGTGGAAAAGTCGATGAGCTCTTTGAATGGCATAAACCCTGAGAAAGGTAAAGGAAGAGAGAGAGAGAGAGAGAGAGAGAGAGAGAGAGAGAGAGAGAGAGAGAGAGAGAGAGAGAGAGGCAGCCTAAGAAAGAACTGACAGACCAACAGATCAATAAGATTCACACGTCCTCAGAAGAGATTTTGGATCACTTCAAGTTATGGAAGCCGCGCACAGGTAAAGAGCGCTGAAGAAACAGAAAAGATATTCCATGCTGGAACGGAGGGACGGATGGTCGGATGAAAGGACAGACACACAGACAGACAGACACACAGACAGACACACACACTGCTAGACTAGAACTGCACCTATAAGCAGAAATCAGAACAAAACAACAACAAAACCAAATTCATATCAAAACAAAAAAACAACAACAACAAAAGAATCAAAACATTCGTAACGATTTCCAAAACCAAACAACAAAACATAACCAAAAACAACGACAACCAAACAAAAACGTCTTAAATGGTCGTCAAGTTTTCTGTGCAATGTTCGTTCTTGCTTTTAATTCTGTCCCAGAGTAGCTGTGCTTTAGCATGAAAAATTCTGGAGAAAGAAGGAATCATCATGAAGAAGATACTTTATTTGGAAACCTGACTTACATCAATAACTTAAGACGCGTGATAGGATCTCTGATCATTCCCACAAAACAGGAGAAGATAAGCCGTAAGAATTTAGAACTCAGCTCGAAGAATACTGTATAAATAGCATGCGAGAAGAAAGAAAATGTCCTTGGCTGTCGTCTGAAAGAGAGAAGCTTAAAAACAAATAATGTTCTGGGTTGGAAATGACATGTCAGAAAATATCGGAAACTCGAACTCAAAAACCGAGAGAAATAAGATGTCAAAACTTGATCTATTGTGAACACACACACACACACACAAAGACAGACGCACACACACACACAAATTATATATATATATATATATATATATATATATTACATATACACACACACTTCCTGCCTAATTAAATACAAAGTGCCAACGTCAACAATATTCTCCCTACAATATACTTCAACAAAAAAAAAAATCACAACTTTTTCGGGGATGGAGTTGAGAATTGGGAGTTGGAGCCAAACCCGCATTTCGAGGAGAGAGTAAGAGAGAGAAAAAAAAAATCTAACACGGAAAAAAATGAAGAGAAAGAAATCGATCATACATTGCGACATAAATGGAACTACCCACCCCCACCCCCCCACCCCCCAAATCTACCCCCCCCCCCCTCACCCCCTCATCCCATTCTTCCTTCTCTATCTCTTCCACACCGCACGGTGATACGGTGCTTTTTTTTATTTTTTTATATAATCCTTGTTGGTGTCTTTTCTGACGAGGGACATAGAGAAAGGAAGAGAGAGAGGGGGGAGAGGGAAAGAGGGGGAGAGAGAGAGGGGGGGAGAGAGAGAGGGGGAGAGAGAGGGGGAGAGAGAGAGGGGGAGAGAGAGGGAGAAACAGAAAGGAGACAGAGAGAGGGGGAAGAGAGAGAGGGGGAGAGAGAGGGAGAGAGAGTGGGTGAGAGAGAGGGGGGAGAGGGGGGGAGAGAGAGTCACACACACACAATCAAATAACGTATCTAGACTCGATATTGATCGGGAGCAACCTCACCCCCGAACCCCCCACCCCTCCCGACAACACCACCCTCCCCACCCCCCGAAAAAAACAGGAAACCTTTCATCCTAGAGAGATATTTTCATTCCCCCCCCCACCCCCCACCCCCAATCAATGGTACAATGTTTGGCACCACAGTCTCTCTCTTTTTTGTGTGTTTTTTTTGTTGTTGTTTCATTTTCTTTTCTTGTTTTGATGAATACTGTATGCAAAACAACACTACCCTTCTTCCTGCTACTCCTCTCCTTCGCATTAACCATCCATCTATCTACCCCAAGGGAGAGAAAGGAGAAAGCTCTCAAGCTCTCTCTCTCTCAGTCTCTCTCCGCACACACACACACACACACACAAAAGTAGTAGAAGAAGAAGACGAAGAAGAAAAGAGAATCGATGGCAAAAAAAAGAGAGCAATGCTTTTAAGACTCATCCGACTCTCTCTCGCAGAGTCCTTTTTACATCATACCCCCCCCCCCCCCACCACCAACCCTCTTATTCCTTACCTTCCTCCTCCTCCTCCACCCCCCACCCTCCCTTCTTCCTTTCTCAACAGCCATCACTATCACCACCACCCTTCCAAACCCTTACCCTCCTCCTCCTCCACCTCCCCACTCCTTTCACAACGGCCATTACTAACTGAATACATATCGAGAGAAGAGAAAAGAGAGAGAAAGAGAGATAGAAAGAAGCTGTACGTTAGTATCTTCTCTCAACCCTCCCCCACCCTCACACTCTTTCCCACCCTACCCTACACTCTCCCCCACCCCACCCCACCCCCCACCCATCTCCCTTACCCCCGAGCCTGTCATAATGCGAACGTGATTCCTACATATCGATTTTCCTGTCCACACATATGAAGAAGAAGAAGACGAAGACGAAGAAAACAGAGAGAGGTTTTGGGCCCAATGCAATCTGAACGTGGCGCCAACTTGCTTCCTCTTTTCTTCTTCTTCTTCTCCTCTTCCTTCTAAGTAGTAGTGCCTGCCACTCAAAACCCTTTTGATCGTCGCGGCTCCAGGCTGTTGTACTCACACACTCACTCACTATCTATCTATCTTCAGGGAGGTAACGGGGATTTCTAGGAAAGGGGGGAAGGAGGAGGATAGGTTAGGAAAGAATTAAAAAACAAAACAAAAAAAAATCCCACCCTCCCCCCTTGACGATAACATGTACAGACGTTAGGAATACTTAAAGAAACTGAGGATAACAATACACACATAAACAGACAATAAGAATACCTAAACAAACTGACGACAACGACACACACACACACACACACACAAAAGAACAAAAAGACCCTCCAAAACAACAGACAATAAGAATACTTAAAAACAACAACAGACGATAACAATAGACACACAAAAACAATAACAGACGATAGCAATACACACACAAACAAGGCAACAGAACATACGGAAACAAATCATTCCGAGTAAGTTAGCACTACCTCTCCCTTATCAACTATACATAATGTCCAGTCATAAAACGGAAAAAGGGGGCAGAAAACAGAAAACAGCAATAAACGAAACATAAAATAAGACAACAGTAACACATAAAAATAAAATAAAATAAAATAAAACACTACTGGTTCACTCACCGTTAGCGGGTGACTGGGAACTCGTGGAAGAGGTGAAACCGCGTCCCAAAAGCTGAACCAAAACCAGCACCAGATGAAACGACGTCCCACAACGCTCCGGCCCCATGGTGGAGACTTATGATTTCTGACGGCTATCTCTCGCCTCTCTCCCTGGGGGCAGTGGGGGGAGAGGGAGGAGGAGGGGAGAGGAGGAGGAGGAGGAGGAGGAGGAGGAGGAGGAGACAAGAGAAGGAAGACGACTTCAGCTCACAGCTTCTGCTTCGAGCGCGCAACTGAAGTTTCCCTTCTCTTTCTCACTCTCTCTCTCTCTCTCTCACTCTCTTACTCTCACACTCACGGAAGCGACGAGCGGTTTTGTCTCCCTTGAGCTTCAATCGATGGGGGTGCAAGAGCAAAAAAAGACGCGGCTCGGTTGCTTCCCTTCGCTTGGATTGCTTGGCAACGGGGGAGGCAAGAAGGCCCGAGTCGCCTCCCTTCACAACATTACTTACAGTATTGCGCACGAGAGAGAGAGAGAGAGAGAGAGAGAGAGAGAGAGAGAGAGAGAGCAAAAAAAAAAAAGAAAAAAAAGTGTGGATGCGCGTGTGTGTATTGATGGGGCGGGGTGGGGTGGAAGGATTTCTCGCGCCTCGTCATAACGCCTTTGCCACAGAGACCGTGGAAGAAGAAGTAGCCAGAAAGGTTGACAGTGAGGCCAGGCGAGCGGGGAAGGTGAGGGGGGGGGGAGGGTTTGGGGATGGGGAGGAGTACTGAGACAGGAGTAAGGGGGGGTGGCAGGGTAGGGGGATTGGGGGCGGGGGGGGGGGGGGGGCAGTCTGCAATTTCGTCCACAGATTTTCTGTCCTGGACGTTTATTGTCATGAAAATCGGGCGGAAGGACAGCCATTACGAATGCACCGACCGACGGCGAGAAGATGCGATTGTGGAGATTGGTGCTCTTTGTGTGTGTGTGTGTGTGTGTGTGTGTGTGTGTGTGTGTGTGTGTGTGTGTGTGTGTGTGTGTGTGTGTGTGTGTGTGTGTGTGTGTGTGTGTGTGTGTGTGAGTGTGTGTGTATGTGTGTGTACACCTATGAGTGAGTGGCTTTGTGTCAATGAAATAGAGGGAGAAAGACAGGGGGAGAGAAAGAGATAGACAAACTGACAGAGACTGACAGACATAGCTAGACAAACCAACAGCCAGAAAGAAAAGGAAGTGACTGGAACTCGAAACACACACACACACACACACACACACACTGAAACACACACACACACACTGAAACACAAACACACACACTGAAACACAAACACACACAAACACACACCCACACCCGCAAACCCTACCGCACAACCAACTCACACCCCCTCCACACCCCAACCACACACACCCACACACACCCTACCCATCCAATCCCCCCCCCCCCACTACCCCCCACCCCCACCCCACAAAAAAAGAAAAGGAAAAAGAAAAAGAAAAAGAAAACCAACAACCAATCTCACGTACGATTCCGCATCAGGGTCACAGACCACGTGACCGTTTTCGGCCAACCGCCGATCTCATAGCCTACAGTACATCCGAAACTCCGTCTTTCCCCGATCTTCAAACCGGTGACGAGGGTTCGTAGCCGACTCGCCCGCGAATCCCGCAGGTCCAAATGGCAAGAGGAAAAAGTGGCCGAGGTCGTGCACTTGGTTTTGACGACGCTGATGGTGGCGATGACGTTGCTTCTGACGTTGGAAGGGGAGTACAGCGTCATCGTCAGCAGGGCGGCGCTGCTGTCGAGGGTGTCTCCAGAGCACGTGACCTGCTGGATGAGCGGGTGCTGCTCGAAGACTGAGGTTTGCAGGCCTGTGAGGGAGAAGAGTGTTTGGTGGGTTAATGTTTTGTTTGTTTGTGGTTTATGATTGTGTCTGGTTTTCTGGTTATTCTTATTGATATCATTTTTTTTTTTTTTTTTTTTTTTGGTGGTGGTATCATTTGTATCATTATCA
>NC_134892.1:21059501-21069501 GCF_041734735.1 Babylonia areolata
CGGTAACCCCTCCCCATTGGGTTTTTTTTTTTTTACCCCCCTACCCCCGGGGGTCAATGAATAAATGCGTCAAACTACCGAACAGCACGTTGGACTTTATGAAGGTCTGCTGATACCGGTTCAAGTTCATCCTGGTTTGGCCACGTGACTAGTTCCAATGGCCTTGCTAGAACAACCCTCCCACAATGTATACTGTTGAGAGAGTGAGGTGGGGGGAAAGACAGTGAAAAAAAAAAAAGAAAAAGAAAAAAAAAAGGAAAAGAAAAAAAAATGGACAGACAACACTTTAGGGAGGGAGACGGAGGGGGGCGGAGGGGGACAGGAGAAAAAACCCAACACAAACACACACATCCAAACACACACACACGCACAAACACACACATCCAAACACAGACACACGCACAAGCACACACATCCAAACACAGACGCGCACAAACACAAACACACAAACAAACACACACACACAAACACACACACAGACACACACACAAAAGAAACAAAAAAACAAACAAACAGAAAATAAACAACAAACATACGATGGACTCGCAACACTTGAAGGGGAGAGACGGAGGGGGAGACAGGAAAAACACACACACACTCACAAAGAAAAACAACAACAACAGAAAAAAAACACCATCAAACATACGATGAACTCACAACACTTGAAAGGGGGGAGTGACGGGAGGTAGGGAAGACAGACCAAAAACCCCCGAAGGACTGACAAATCTGCAGAATGGACAAGGAATACTCCTTGCACAGTCACCCAACCCAGGCTTTGACAGACAACCAACACAACTGGAAGAAGAACCGCGGCGAACAGCTATCACGTGCGGGCCGTCGCTATGACTCTTCAGAGACGTGGGAGCATCCCAATACAATCTGCCCAGCACAGATCAAACTCGGGGTCTACATGTAAACTGGTTTGAAAAAAAAACCCTGTCCCCCCCCCCCCCCCCTCCGTTCTCCTCTCCCACCCCCCCACCCGCAACACTTTTCTACCCCCGGTATGGATGAACTACTCAAAACTGACGCCTCCCCCCGCCCCCTCCCCGGCCCTCTAGCTGGAATGTACCCCACCCACCTATCTCCCTGGTCAAAAAAAAAAGAGAAAAAAAAGCAAAAAAAAAAAAGAGAAAAAAAAGCAAAAAAAAAAAAAGAGAAAAAAAAGCAAAAAAAAAAAAAAAAAAAAAAAAGTGCTGACCTGTATTTTGTTAGTGCCTGAACCCCATTCGTGTGTATATACACACACGCAGAAGATCAAAATACGCACGTTCAAGATCCGGTCATCCGTGTCAGCGTTCGGGTGGGTTATGGAAAACAGGAACACACCCAGCATGCACACCCCCCGATAACGGAGCATGGACGCCTACAGTAAAGCCCCCACCCACCCCTCCCCCACCCCTCACCCCTCCTCCCACGCACACACACACACCCTTCCTTTTTCAGTACCTTCAATACACCTGTTCAAAGGGGGCATGATTTCTAACCAGTGGACTTCGATGTCACAAAACTATACTAACCCCAGGGGAACATTCCAGGCTGGCGCAAGATCACCCAGGGGTTAAAACACAGCGGGGGGGGGGGTTGCTCGAGGCTATCACGTTTGCCGCTGCGTGCGTGCGTGCGTGCGTGCGTGTGTGTGTGCATGCGTGTGCGTGCGCGTGCGTGTGCTGTGATGTCGTGGGTCCTATCATGAAACTTGCGGCTCAGGTCATCATTTTTATCTTCTTTTTTTTTCTGAGGTAACAAACAATGCTGCCTGCTCGGATTGGCCTAGACAAATGGTTGATGGGAGCTAGAACTCCGCTAGCAGGCGTCGGGGTTTCTAGTCAGCCACTGACGTTTAGAAAAAAAAAAAAAATTAAAAAAATGTATGGCACAGATGCGCAGACTGCATATAATTATTTGCCCATTGCAGCAGCAGTAACTTCATAGCCACTGACGTTTAGAAAGAAAAAAGGTATGGTATGCCACGGATACACTCACTGCATATATAATTATTCGCCATTGTTGCTTAACGTCTAGCCGACCGTAGAAAAATGCATATAAAAATACATATACGATTTGTGTGTGTGTGTGTGTGTGTGTGTGTGTGTGTGTGTACGTGCGTGCGTGCGTGCGTGCGCGCGTGCGCGCGCGCGCGCGCGTGAGTGAGTGAGTGAGTGAGAGAGAGAGTGTGTGTGTGTGTGTGCGCGCGCGCGCGCGAGTGCGTGCGTGCGTGCACGTGTGTGTGTTCATGCGACTGACGTTGGATAACAAAAGAAAAAAAAATGGCGCAGAAGAATAGAATGCACTGAAGAACAAATGCTGCAATCGTGTTAAAAACACGAAAAAAAAACCCGATGGTTCTGTAGCTAGCACATGCAACTAACTCAGCAACAAGAGTTTCATGTAAGTAACGTTTAAAGTAAACAAACGTGCACGAGGTTTTAAAACCAAGAGAGTTATGCTACTGATGTTCAGAAACAGATGCACAGAATGCATATTAAAACATTAATTTAGGGCGAATAAAAGCATTTTGTTTTATATAAATACAGTAAAAAAAAAAAAGGTTAGCTCATACTGACAAAGCACAATTTTTTCCCAGTTCCAATGACATAAAAACAAATTTAAAAAAAAAAAACACGAGAGAAAATAATGGATCAGATGCGAAGACATAAAAAAAGAAAATCTGTTGCAAATATATCACAGAGAAAGTACAAAGCATGATCTCTCTGTGCCTGTATGGAATACTCAGCAGCAAGGAGTTGTATGCCACTAACTTGAAAAAACAATCAAAATAAAAATAACAAGAGAGGCAAGGCCTTCAAGACTCACCTGTGATAAATTAAGTCCCTAGCATTAATTACAGAATAATTTCCCTTTTTTACTATCTGCACCAAAACGTTTGCAAAATAAATAAAAATTCCATGCTTAGCAAAAGAAGTTCCTGTTTGAACAAAAAATGATAATAATGACTGCTCTTCTTGTTGGGTCAGAATATCAGATCAAAGTGCCAAGTTTAGAGAATACAAAAAATATAAATATAACAGTAAATGCAGTTTGCATATAATTAGGCTTCTTTTTTATTTTTTTGTGCCCATCCCAGAGGTGCAATATTGTTTTAAACATGACGACTGGAAAGAACTGAATTTTTCCTATTTTTATGCCAAATTTGGTGTCAACTGACAAAGTATTTGCAGAGAAAATGTCAATGTTAAAGTTTACCACGGACACACAGACACGCAGACACACACACACACACAGACACAGACAACCGAACACCAGGTTAAAACATAGACTCACTTTGTTTACACAAGTGAGTCAAAAAACGAGAGAAAATAATGGATCAGATGCAAAGACATAAAAAAACACAAAAAAACAAACTGTTGCAAATATATCACAGAGAAAGTACAAAGCATGATCTCTCTGTGCTTGTACGGAATACTCAGCAGCAGGGAGTTGTATGCCACTAACTTGAAAAACAAACAAATCCAGGCACTGTCTTCTCCTAGTTGTCTTCTTCTCCTTATTTCTTCTCTTAGTTCTAGTCTTCTATTCTTCTTAGTTCTTCTCCTTTAGTTTATAACTATTGTAAATAAACCAATAGAAAACCCCATTTGTGACTGGCCTCTATATGTTCCTGGCCTGTGCGTGGGATCTTGTCTATCCTTTCAATTAATCAATATTTAGTTAAGTCTTTTGTGCCGTACCCTATTAGAACCACTCGGAGCACGGCTACACAAAAACCAAACAATAAAAACTAATACTACTACAACCACCACCACCACACTGAAGTGTTAGAAACAAGGCAGAAAAACAGGGGCTCAGAGCTTGTACGTGCCTTTTAGAAGCATATTATTATTATCATCATCATCATCATCGTCATTATAACAATCATTATCATCATTAGCGATGGCGTTTTGTAATAAATTTGTGCAGACGCAAAAATGTGTGTGTGTGTGTGTGTGTGTGTGTGTGTGCTTTTTTTTTTTTTTTCTTCATCAATCAGACCTGACAATGGCTGGGGCATTAAGGATGGGTGACGTAGCGTGCAATTAGTTAGTCATGCCCACCCACACACCCCAGATATACACCCAGAAGTGTGTGTGTGTGTGTGTGTGTGTGTGTGTGTGTGTGTGTGTATAAATGTTGCAACTACAAGATTTTACGATAAACCATATATTTATCAACAAAAAAATAACAAAGAAAAACAAAGAAACTAAGCTTCATAATAAACGTTGAACCCCCCCCCCCCCCCCTATTTACTTTAAACCTGTTGCGCCTGGGTATATTACCCCCTACCCCCCAAAAAAAACAAACAAAAAGACCCCCCAAAAAAAACAACACCCCCCTCCCCCCCCAAAAAAAAAAAAAAAAATCAAAAACAAAAACAAACAAACAAACAAATCTTCTAAATCACAAGGCCAGTCTTTGCAGAATTAGCTTCACGCCAAAGCTCACAACTTTCACAGGAAGTGCTGCGTCTCGCGCAATGACTGGTCAGTGTGCAAGAGGAGGCCATTCTTCACATGGGAGACTACCCTCTCTCTCCCGCTGAATTGTCTCCCTTGTGGGGGTAATTGATTTTAATGGAACCACAGAGTGGAGTGATTAATCAACTTCTTTTTTTCTTTTCATTTATTTTTTTGTTTTGGTTTTGTTTTGGGGGTTTTAATTTCCCCGCATTGTGCAGGCTGTGATCAATGCGTAATCCTGGGGGGCTGTTTATTCCCCCTAAAAGGTGGCAATTCTCTTGTTGTTTTCGTTGACAATCACGGTTTTAAATGTTTGTCAGCGGTAATAATAGATAATGCGGAACGGGGAATATTAGGGAGACTGATTGAAAATGACACCTGGAAAATACATGTTTTCTGCCTTGTTTGCTTATTGTATTTATTTATTATTTACTTATCTATTCGAATTTATGATTATGAACAGATGGCTGGGTCCGAGTGAATAACATCTATCTGCCTATGTATCTCTATTCATCGATTTGTCTATCTTTATACTTGTCTAGCTATATATGAGAGCCCATCTCTCTCCCTGTCTCTGTCTGTCTATCTAGCTATCTAGCTATTTGTCTGTCTATCTATATGTCTGTGTCAGTCTGCCCTATCTATCTATCTATCTGGTTTGTGCTTGGTGGTAAACTCTTCTCGTTGATTAACATTTGTTCCAGCACATTTATTCAAGCCATTCATAATGTTTGGTGGGTTTTTTTTATTTTTTCGTGTTTGCTTTATCCTAATCAAGTCCACGTGATTTACTGAATGGGCAGACAGGCAGTATGCAGCTTTGCAGTTCGTGACATTTCTGTTTAGAATCGATAGTCGTATTCCTGTATGTCTATTTCCAGCTGATGCATCATTTGGTTGCTGCATTTCACATTCATGAACTGCTAAACAATATAATTACCATTTTTAGGGGTTGGGTGGATGGAGGGTGTTAACTTGCTTGATGCCATATCATATCAGCTTAACTTCTTGATCTGCATTGTTGCTATTATTATCATAATCATCACTATTATTGTTATTATTATATTATTATTGTTATTGTTGTTGTTGTTATTATCATCATCATTATTATTATCAGTAGTAGTAGTAGTAGTAGTAATGTCATCATTATCGTCATCATCATCATCATATTATTATTATGATGAGGATGATGATGATTATTATTATTATTATGTGTTGTTGTTGTTGTTGTGTGTATGTGTGTGTGTTGTGTGTGTGTGTGTGTGTTGTGTGTTTGTTTATTTGTGTGTGTGTGTGTGTGTGTGTGTGTGTGTGTGTGTGTGTGTGTGTTGACAGCTCTGAGGGTTTAGTTTCTTCTTCTTCTTCTTCTTCTTAATATTATAGTAGGGTAAAAAGAAAGAAATGAAATCAAAGTAAGTATCAACACGTCCAGCAAATTTTCGATCAAGTGTCATCTGCAAGTGCTTTGTTTATAATTATCATTATCATTATTATCACAATCCTCCTCCTCCTTATCATTATGTTCATCATCATTATCATCATCAAATTGTTATTATCATCATCATTCTCATTTTTATCATTTTTATTATTATCATTATCATTATTATTATTATTATTATTATTATTATCATAGTAAACACACGTCCAGAAACTTTTCGATCAAGTGTCGTCTTCAAGTGCTTTGATTGTTTATAATTATCATTATCATTATCACAATCCTCCTCCTCCTTATCATTATGCTCATCATCAAATTATCATTATCATCATCATTCTCATTATTATTATTATTATTATTATTATTATTATTATCATTATTATCATTATTATTATTATCATAGTAAAAAGAAAGAAATGAAATCAAAATAAGTATCAACACGACCAGCAACTTTTCGATCAAGTGTCGTCTTCAAGTGCTTTGATTGTTTATAATCATCATTATCGTTATCCCCCTCCTCCTTATCATCATATTCATCATCATCATCAGCAGCATCATTATCATTACTATTATTATCATTATTATAATTATCATCATCATTATATTATTATTATTATCATAATCATTATTGTTGACAATATTATTGTTAATATTGCTGTTGTTGCTGTTATTCTTATTATCATCATCATCATCATTATTATTATTACTATCATCTCTATTATTATTATTATTATTATTATTATTATTATTATTATCCTATTACTATTATTATTATTGTTGTTATTCGAATGTCACGATAAATAAACCCCGTGGGGGCCTTCCAGCCTTAGATCAAATTTGGGGGCGTTTTATTCCACACCCCGTCGACTCGGGGGGGAAAAAGCATTAACGCGTTTCAGCGAGCAATCTGTCAACTCCAATGATGCTTTTAGGGTTTCATCTTTCGCTCTTGTGGACTCCGCCAAAAGCCCTTGTGGCGTTTTAACTTCCACTGTTGTGAGCTCCGCAAAAAAACCATTGTGGCGTTTTGCGATTCAGCTCGCGAAATAAATCATCTGACAGCTCTACATTGGTGCGATGCGTGTTCCTGTTTTGACTCATTTTCTGGAACACGCGATCTAACAGTTCTTTATTCAGCCTCTCTGTCTATAAATACTACAAATATCGTAGAAAAAGATGAATATATCTCTTTGTTTCCAGACCTATCTTGAGAAATCATACATGCACCATTTTTCCTTCACCGTGTTGAACAATCATTCATCCACCATTTTCGTTTTCAATGCTACATATTTAAAAAAAAAAAATCAGTGTGAAAAAGAAGGCAAGTTAGCATCAAGTGTTCTTCCGAGATTTAATTCACATTTCATGTTGTTTCTACTACTGCCGCTGTATTATGTGCTCACTGTGTGCATGTGCTGAATTCCAAGCACACCGCCATTAGCTTTGGCTTGTGGTTGCTCCATGTGCTTGTAATGGTCTTTTACTTGCTTTCGGGAAAAAAATCATGTTGAAACCAACAACACTAAAACCCTACTGGCTGAAACCGCCTTCCATGCTGCAGCCAACAGCACAAAAACTCAAAACTAGTCGCAGAGATTTTTTTTTTTTTTTTTTTGTTCAGCCATGTTGATTTATACAAAAGCACGCAGACGTTGACATACTCTACACTGTTCTCCTTCTCCTGCCCCATCCCCCACCCTACCCCACCTATCACCACCCCCTCTTCTTTTGTCAAATCTGAATTCAGGCAGACAGATTGATTTCAACTGCAAGCTCCCTTCAACCCCCTGCACAGCATGCAAGCAAGCAAGCAAGCAAGCAAAAAAAAAAAAAAAAAAAAAAAAAAAAAAGTCGGCCACCCCAACATGGAGCCTTTCACGATTTATCGCGTTCAAGCGCGTGCATGGAGATATTGTTCAGGCTTTTGGGAGGTGGGTTGGGGGGGGGGGGGTGGGCTGGAGAGGAGGGAGAGAGGGTGTGTGTGTGTGTGTGTGTGTGTGTGTGTGTGTGTGTGAGGGGGGCGGGGTGCACAACGTGAGAATAGCCAATCCAGTTCTGACTACCGAAGCGTGAACAAGCAAAAAGACTTTTGATCTGATGACAAAAACATTTTTTTTTTTTCTTTTCTTCTTTATCTTACGGGGGTGGGGTATCATAAAAAAGGGGGGGGGAGGGGAGGTACGGGAGAATATCCAATCCAATTCTGACCGACCAAAAGCGTGTACAACAAGCAAAAGACCTTAACTACGACGACAAGGATGTTCCTTTTCTTTCTTTCTTTCTTTCTTTTTTCTCTCACTCTGTTTATTCGGAAGGGATGGGCTCAATAACAAAGCGAAACTGGCCACTGAGCGAAGCAACACAAGGGCGAATACGTACAGAACAGCATCACCACCAGAAACATAAAGAACGTTTTCTGAACCATACAGAACAGCATCACCACCAGAAACATAAAGAACGTTTTCTGAACCATACAGAACAGCATCACCACCAGAAACATAAAGAACGTTTTCTGAACCATACAGAACAGCATCACCACCAGAAACATAAAGAACGTTTTCTGAACCATACAGAACAGCATCACCACCAGAAACATAAAGAACGTTTTCTGAACCAATCAATACAGGGACGGGAGAGGGGGAAAGAGAGACAGGGAGAGACATAGAGGAGGGAGAGAGAGAGAGAGAGAGAGAGAGAGAGAGAGAGAGAGAGAAAGGGAGAGGAGAGAAAGGGAGAGAGGGAGAGAAGGATAGAGAGAGATAGAGAGGAGGGAGGGAGAGAGAGGGAGAGAGGAAGAGGAAGAGGGCGAGAGAGAGAGGGAGGGTGAGAGAGAAAGAGGGGTAGAGAGGGGTAGAGAAAGGGAGAGAGAGAGGGGGGGGGGAGGAGAGGAAGAGAGAGGGACAGAGAGAGGGACAGAAAGAGGGAGAGAGGGAGACGGAGAGAGAGGGAGAGAGAGAGAGGGAGAGAGAGAGGCAGAGAGAAAGAGAGAGAGGCAGAGAGATAGAGACAGAGGCAGAGAGAGGGAGAGAGGCAGAGAGAGAAAGAGACAGAGGGAGGGAGAGAGATAAAGAGAGAGAGAGGCAGAGAAAGAGAGGGAGGTAGAGAGAGAGACAGAGACAGAGAGACAGAGAGAGGAGAGAGAGAGAGAGAGAGAGAGCAGAGAGAGACAGAGACAGACAGACAGACAGACCGACCGAGACAGAGACACAGAGAGAGAGAGAGACAGAGAGAGAAATAGCGGGGGGATAAATCACATTATCTAATCAATACGCTTCTATCTTCCCTAATTTGCGGCAACCGCGGGAGTTCTAGGCATCCCAAGTACGCCGCGCTTGGCCGGGTGCAATTTGATTAGCCTGCGCAGAATCAGATCTGATTTGGCTTCGTCGGTCCAGTGGATTTTACGGCAAAGGGTGGAAAGGGTGGAGGGGTGTGCAGGGGATGGGGTAGGTAGGGGTGTCTGGGAAGTGCTTTCATCGTGTCTTCCCCGGAATCCTAGCCGCGGCGGCGGCGGTCGGTGATGGGTACAGAATGGTGGAAGTCTGGATGGGTAAGGGTGTGTAGGGTGGGGTGGGGTTGGAGGGTGGGGTGGGTTATTTCAGAGGGGGAGGGGGAGAGGGTAAGGGTTGAATGGTTTTGTAACGAATCCCCCCCCCCCTTTTTTTTTCTTTTGGAGGGGGGGGGGGGGTCTGAGGAGATAGAGATTGACTGATACAAACATACACTTACACAAACACAGACTTCCGCAAAATAAGCTGTCTACGCAACTTAACAAACACACGCACGCACGTTCGCATCCCCTCTCTTCCATTCCTACGCCCCTACACACACACATACACACACAAACAAAACAAAACACCACTTATTTACACACACATACCTCTCTATCTCCACACACACAAACACACACGTAATCACCACTTATTCATACACATACACCTCTGTATATACATAAACACACACACACACACACCAAATACGCACACACAAAGACATATACACAAAACAACTGCTCCCTCCCTCACCCTTCACCCCTTCCAAAGCCACCCCCACCCACTCCACGAAACTCATCCCCATACCTATACCCCCTCACCCCACCCCACACACA
>NC_134892.1:21077001-21079501 GCF_041734735.1 Babylonia areolata
AGACACAGAAAAAGAAAGGCTGACGGACAAAACAAGCAAAAGACAGACAAATAAGACAGACCAAAAGACACACACAGACAGACACCCATACCGATCGTTCTATCGATAACAACAGTCCATCACGCAGCCCCCCCCCTCTCTCTCTCTCTCTCTGTATCCCCCCCCCCCCTCTCTCTCTCTCTCTGTCGGTCTGACTGCCTATCAGTCTGTCTCTCTCTCTCTCTCCCAGTCAATAACTAAGTAAACCACACACACACAGAGAGAGGGGCAAACCACTACTAGCGCCCGTCGGAAAATGAACTTCCCAACTTCAATTTCCCCTCACCGTCACCACAGAGTACACACAATCTTGGCAACAGTTCCATCCCTTTAACTCTCCCCCCCCCTTCCACCCCCCCTGCCCCCAGCCTCCCTCCACCCCCCAACCCCCTCTCTTCATAAGAACAAGTTAATCTGGTTTGTCAGCCAGCTAACCGAACTCGGGGGTGGGTTTTTTTTTGGGGGGTCACTAGAAGTCAATCTGTCTCAAGAAATGATTGCGTTACATGCCGCAATACCCGAGCATAACGTGCGAGCCAAAACGACAGTCTGTCCCCCCCCCCACCCCCACCCCCCCTTTACCCGCCAAACACAGAACCGCGCGTGAACTTCATACACACAATCACACTTGCACGCAAACTTCATACACAAAAATCACACTTGCACGCCAAAAACTCCATACACAAAATCACACGAACTTTCCTTTTTAATACGTTCTGTCATTGGTGGTGGTGTTTTTGAGTGGCTTTTTTTTTTCAAAATTGCCGTTGGTTTTGCCAGTGACCACACATTTAAGTGCGTTTTAAAAGATTATAAAAGAATCAGAAACTGAAAGAAGATCAAAAGAAAGTTAACCCATTTGCCCCTTTCGGGTTGTAGCGAGTATACTGACCGTAAATGACATGCAATGCCAAAACAAGAAGATCAAAAGAAAGTTAACCCATTTGCCCCTTTCGGGTTGTAGCGAGTATACTGACCGTAAATGACATGCAATGCCAAAACAAGAAGATCAAAAGAAAGTTAACCCATTTGCCCCTTTCGGGTTGTAGCGAGTATACTGACCGTAAATGACATGCAATGCCAAAACAAACATATCATATTCATCTTTATAGTTGTACTCAACATCACATCTAAAGAAAGCTACGTCTCAATCACACAGCCACTGTCGGAAAGAAAAAGAAAAAAAAGACAACACTACACTGAATGTTAAGTTTATTAACAGCATTTCTTTATTCCAGAAAGTGTATTGTATCAGTACGTACAACTATCACATCTTGCCACTGCCCCTAATGAGTGCATCCACTTAAGAACCAGACATGGCCGCTATTTTCAGCTATTTTCAAAACAGTTTTATTCTAAATTCTGATGTTTATTATAGGTGGATATTGTCAGGTATTACATTCAAAGCCCGCGAAACAAAAACAGCCAAGACAAGACCACATAAACATAATTTCAGCTCGTCTTCAAACACAAACAATGCCGTACCAGCATCTCCCCCTCCCCACAAACACCTGGCAACAAGCTCACAAGGTTACACCAACACACATACACAACCGCTACCCCTCACCACTCACAACACACACACACACACACACACACAACACACACACACCTAACAACCACCACCAGCAGACAACTTGCCAACTGGGTCTGGGCTTTTGAATCCTCTCTCTCTCTGTGTGTCTCTTTCTGTGTCACACACACACACACACACCCCACACCCTAACCCCCCCCCCCACCCCCACAACCCCCCCCCCCCCCCCGCCCCCCCTCCCCACACACACCACCACCACCACCACCAAAACTCACGGTTCCTCCTGACCACCAAGGTCCAGGACTGGGACCTCAACCACGAGTCCTCCTCGTAGCCCGCAGTGCAGCCGAACGTACGCTCTTCCCCTGGGCCCAAGTCCATGACCAGCACCTTCAGGCTGGTCCTCAGGGAGTCCCTGTCGTGCACGTGACACGAGGCAAACAGGTGCGAGCTCACGCACTGGTTCTTCCGAAGGTTCACCGAGGCCAGCTTGGCCCGACTGTTGTCTCCGCCCCCGCTCCCGCCCTCGCCCTTGACCTTCGTGTACAGGTTCAAGGTCAGGAGGTCGGCGCTGGTGTCAAGGACGTCGCCCGTGCACGTAATCTCCAGCACGTGGTCGACGTTGTGAAAGACTTTGGCAGAGAGTCCTGTGAGGGAGAGACAGGGGGTTCATTGACGAGAAGAAAAGTTGTGACTTACTTGCGTTTTCAAAAGTCAGGTTGTAATGACTTAGGTTTTGCAGCATTTATTAAAACTTACTTATGCTTACAAATGTGACATAGTACATAATCGCATACAGCAACACAGTTAATACTTCTTTATTCAAATAATTATGTTTGATATATAAATAAATCTATTATCTATCTGTAGTTTATCTATCTGTCTATCTAAATACGTATATATAAATACGTACACATACGTGCACAC
>NC_134892.1:21099501-21104501 GCF_041734735.1 Babylonia areolata
GTAGTTTCCCTTTTTTACTATCTGCACCAAAACGTTTGCAAAATCAATAAAACTTCCATGCTTAGCAAAAGAAGTTCCTGTTTGAACAAAAAATGATAATTATAACTGCTCTTGTTGTTGGGTCGAATATCAGATCAAAGTGCCAAGTTTAGAGAATACAAAAAAATATAAATATAACAGTAAATGCAGTTTGCATATAATTAGGATTTTTTATTTTTTTGTGCCCATCCCAGAGGTGCAATATTGTTTTAAACAAGATGACTAAAAAGAACTGATTTTTTCCTATTTTTATGCCTAATTTGGTGTCAACTGACAAAGTATTTGCAGGGAAAATGTCAATGTTAAAGTTTACCACGGACACACAGACACACATACACACACACACACACACACACACACACACACACACACACACACACAGACAACCGAACACTGGGTTAAAACATAGACTCACTTTGTTTACACAAGTGAGTCAAAAAGGAGAAGAAGAAGATGAAGAAGGAGAAGAAGGAGAACAAGTAGAAAAAAACGAGAAAAAGAAGAAGAAGAAGTAGAAATGAGCACGAAATTGGACAAGGACAACACACACACACACACACACACACACACACACACACACACACACACACACAAACCAACTCACGAATGGAACGCGCCGAAGTGGACCAAGAAAACACAGGCGTCTTCCCAGCAGACTGGAACCCAGTCACGTTACACCCGAACCACCGAACCACAACCTCCCCATCCCCTTCCCCCTCCCTCCCACCGTCGCCCGGGTGGCCCCAGGGGCTCGGGTTCGAACCCGGCGGCTGTTGAAGAAGCACCACGGAGCGGAGCTCGGTTCGACGAGAGTTGCCCTCGTCCAAAGTACAGGAGCTGAACGTGGAGTTGGTGAGGCATTTCTTGGCCCCGAAGTTCACCGACGCCAGCATGCGGGTTCGGGTTCGAGTTCGAGTCCTGGGCCCCCTGCCCCCTCCCCAGACCCCTCCCCCACCCCCACCCCCTCGCCCTCTTCCGTTGTAGCGCTGGTGGAGGATTTCGTAGAGACTCATGGAGAGCAGGTCAACGTTGGAGGGCAGGTTGGACCCCGAGCAAGAGACTTCCACGACGTTGTGGAGGTTGAAGAAGGCGGAGGTTTTCAGACCTGGTGAAGTGTGGGGGGGTGTGTGGACATTATTGTTCAGTATTTGTTTCTTTGTTTGCTTGTTTGTTTGTTTGTTGTTCATTCAACGTTGTTATCATTTTCATCATTATCATCATAAAAAAAACAACAAAACTGCATCATAATCGTCAGTAATTATTGTCATCAACACCAGCAGCAATTATTATTACTCTCATTATCATTATTATCATTGTATGTTACTATTGTTATTGTTATTATCATCATCACCATCACTAATACTGCTGCTGGTGCTGCTGCTGCTACTACTACTACTGCTGCTACTACTACCATTACATGCGTGACAGTGATTTTTATTATAATTACCATTACTACTACTACTACTACTATCATTATTATAACCATTATTATTTGTATCAATATCATTATCATCATGATCATTATATTATCATTATCATTACGGGCTTGACGGTAGCAAACAATTATTCCAGACAATCAAAACAAACCAACATTTTATTTCAATTACATGTAAGTATGAAGATGCTACTTACACCAGGAAAAGATATATAGCATCAACTATCATCCTTCACTATCTGAGGTAGATTTGCTGAAAAGTCTTGCTTACTTATCACACTGATTTGTAGTTTTAGCAATTTTCCAAAAGAAAAAGACAACAACAACAACAACAAAAATCGAAAAATAAACAAATCGAGAAAAAAAATCATTTATGAAGCGAAACAAACAAAACATCCACTCATAAAACTACAAACAGCCCCAAAAATGTATAAAACACACATATACACAAATATAACATTAAAAACAACAACAAAAAAAAAACAACAACAACAACACGCTTATAGCTGTTAGAGGCGTTTGATTGGCTAAGAGCGGGCCAGACTAAGAGGGGCGTCTTTTCACTGTTAGCCGCGCGAAATTTGGCCAAACAGAGCAAACCATAGGCCTAGTTTGCATCAGTTTGACATGGTACAGTATATGACACCAAAACCAACAACAAAAAAAAACAACAACAACAAAAGAACAACAACAACAAAAAAAAAACGCGAAGAATACGCGTACACTAGCAGATATTTCGCAAATAAAACCAAGCTCAACAACAATAAAATGAATCAAGCAGACGCATAAGCAAATAAAGTTAAAACAAACAAACAAACAACAACAACAAAACCGCATGTAACACTAGTGCGCGCGCGCGCACACACACACACACACACACACAGAGAAAGAGAGAGACAGACAGACAGAGAGAGAGACAGAGACAGACAGACAGATTCAGAAAGAGAGAGAGAGTGAGAGACAGAGACAGACAGATAGACTGAGAGAGAGAGAGAGAGAGAGAGAGAGAGAGAGACAGACAGACAGACAGACAGAGACAGACAGACAGAGACTGAGATAGATAAATGGATAGATAGATAGAGAAAGAGAGAGTGAGAGGTGGTGGGAGGGAAGATGCATTATTTCAAAAGTGGGAGACCAAAATTATGTGAATAAAAATAAATAAGGAGACATAAAAAAGAGAGAGAGAGAGAAACAAACAAAAAAAAAAAAAAAAAAAAAAAAAAAAAAAAAAGGAAAGAAAGTGGTGGGTAAAGAAATCAATCACCTTCTTCGGAAACTTTTAAATGTTACGTGTTTAACTTTTACATTTAGTTTGGGTTTTTTTTTTTTTTCTTCTTTTCTTCCAGGTTTCAGGGACACACTCACACGCACGCACGCACGCCCACGCCCCCCCCCCTCCACACCCCCCCCCACACACACACACATTGTCCTCCCTCGACCTCGACCCTCACTCTTCCCGTAAGCTTCTCACCCTCAACACACACACACACACACACACACACACACACACACAGAGGCGCGCGCGCAGATACGCACACAACTTTTCCGTTTGTATGTATGTATGTATGCATGCATGCATGCATGCATGTGCTCTGTGTGTGTGCGTGCGTGCGTGACTGTCTGTCTGTGCGTGTTCTGCAGCTGCTGCTGCTGCTTCAGAAATTATTGTTCCAACCGAACTGGACTCCTCCACAGTTTCGCTTCATTTCAATCCCAGACAAAGTGGCGAAACAAACAAGGGAGTGCCATTTCACGACGAAGCCTTACAGTTTCATACAATCACTTCTTTTCGCTGTTCACGTCGTCTCCGTCATTTTTTTGTTCAGGTCTGCGTTGTCGTGGACTTGGGTTGCTTTGCGTTGTGTTATTGTGTTGTGTTATTGTGCTGTGTTGTGTTATTGTGTTATGTTGTGTTATTGTGTTGTGTTATTGTGCTGTGTTGTGTTATTGTGTTGTGTTGTGTTATTGTGTTGTGTTATTGTGCTGTGTTGTGTTATTGTGTTGTGTTGTGTTATTGTGCTGTGTTGTGTTATTGTGTTGTGTTATTGGTTTATTGTGTTGCGTTACTGTGTTGTTGTGTTGTGTTATTGTGCTGTGATGTTATTGTGATGTGTTATTGTGCTGTACTGTTGTGATATTGTGTTGTATTGTTGTGCTGTGTTGTGTTATTGTGTTGTATTATGTTATTGTGTTGTGTTATTGTGTTGTATTATTGTGCTGTGTTACTGTGTTATTATTGTGTTTGTGTTACTGTGTCATTATTGTGTTGTATTATTGTGCTATGTTGTGCTATTGTGTTGTGTTGTGTTGTTGTGTTGTGTTGTGTGACGTTGTTTGGTGTGGTGTGGTGTGGTGTGGTGTGGTGTGGTGTGGTGTTGTTGTGTTGGTGTATGGTGCTGTATTGCTGTGTTATGTTGTGTTGTGTGACGTTGTTTGGTGTGGTGTGGTGTGGTGTGGTGTGGTGTGGTGTTGTTGTGTTGGTGTATGGTGCTGTATTGCTGTGTTGTGTTGTGTGGCGTTGTTTGGTGTGGTGTGGTGTGGTGTGGTGTGGTGTTGTGTGGTGTGGTGTTGTGTTGGTGTATGGTGCTGTATTGCTGTGTTGTGTTGTGTAGCGTTGTGTGGTGTGCTGTGTCGTCTCCGTCATTTTTCTGTTCAGGTCTGCGTTGTCGTGGACTTGGCTTGCTCTGCGTTGTGTTATTGTGTAGTGTTATTGTGTTGTGTTATTGTGTTATTGTGTAGTGTTATTGTGTTGTGTTATTGTTTTGTGTTATTGTGCTGTGTTGTGTTGTTGTGTTGTGTTATGTTGTTGTGTTATTGGTTTATTGTGTTGCGTTACTGTGTTATTGTGTTGTGTTATTGTGCTGTGATGTTATTGTGATGTGTTATTGTGCTGTACTTTTGTGATATTGTGTTGTATTGTTGTGCTGTGTTGTGTTATTGTGTTGTATTATGTTATTGTGCTGTGTTGTTGTGTTGTGTTATTGGTTTATTGTGTTGCGTTACTGTGTTATTGTGTTGTGTTATTGTGCTGTGATGTTATTGTGTTGTGTTATTGTGATGTGTTATTGTGCTGTATTATGTTATTGTGTTGTGTTATTGTGCTGTGTTGTTGTGCTGTGTTGTATTGTTGTGCTGTGTTGTGTTATTGTGCTGTATTATGTTATTGTGTTGTGTTATTGTGCTGTGTTGTTGTGATATTGTGTTGTATCATTGTGTTGTGTTACTGTGTTATTATTGTGTTGTATTATTGTGCTATGTTGTGCTATTGTGTTGTGTTGTGTTATTGTGTTGTGTTGTGGTGTGTGGCGTTGTTTGGTGTGGTGTGGTGTGGTGTGGTGTGGTGTGGTGTGGTGTGGTGTGGTGTGGTGTGTTGTGTTGGTGTATGGTGCTGTATTGCTGTGTTATGTTGTGTTGTGTGACGTTGTTTGGTGTGGTGTGGTGTGGTGTGGTGTGGTGTGGTGTGGTGTGGTGTTGTTGTGTTGGTGTATGGTGTTGTATTGCTGTGTTGTGTTGTGTAGCGTTG
>NC_134892.1:21109501-21112001 GCF_041734735.1 Babylonia areolata
CTCTCCCCAAACCCCTCTTTCTTCTCTCTCCCCGTCAAATTCGACTAATGATGCACAACCAGTCCTACAGGGCCGACCTTTTAGCTGATTGATCGTAGCAGTGTGTGCTGATGGCGATGATGATGATGATGATGGTGACGATGACGACGATAACGGCGTGTGATTATCACGAAGGTGGTGGTGGTGGTGGTGTTGGTGTTGGTGAAGAAGGAGGAGGAGTAGTAGTAGTAGTAGTAGTCGTAGTAGTGGACAGAGAACAAGGAAGAGTAAGAAGATGATGATCATGATGTGTTGGTGGTGGTGAAGAAGAAGAAGAAGAAGAAGAAGAAGAAGAAGAAGAAGAAGAAGAAGAAGAAGAAGAAGATGATGATGATGATGATAATGATGATAACTGTGATGATAAGGACGATTCATCATGTCGACGGTGATGATTATTGTTGCATCATCATCGTCATCATAATCAGCAGCAGCAGTAGCAGTAGCAACAGTGGTAGTATCAGTAGTAGCTGTAGCAGCAGCAGCAGCAATTAGCGCGGGCATGCGTGTGTGTAATGTCTACATCCTTCAAATTTCTACTTTATTTATCATTATTAACTCTCTCCATACGAACGGCGAAAGAGACGTCGTTAACAGCGTTTCACCCCAATTACCACCATCAAAGTATTGCAAGCGGAAGGCTCTTATACTGAAGAGGTGAATGTTGACAAAGAATACCACAATTCTGACGACAGAAGCTAAAGGTTGGGTCATTGAGACACCCACTGAACATCCGAGGGGTCTGTGTAGAGGAAAAGAGAGGGCTAGCCGTACTGAGTGAGTTAAAACAAACAAAAAATATGGAAGGGGATTTCGCTCATATTCTACCAGGCCCAAAGAAAACGAACCATCAACGAGGCACAATACATTCAGATGCACACATACAGCATGCTATGTGCACTTGCTGGAATATTCTGCTTATATTTACGAATATAGCATTCGCGTAAAAACGGAATGAGCAAGACGGTATGAAGCCCATTAGCTTCTTCATTTGGGAGTGCTCGCTAGAATGGTGATTGCTTTCAGTTTTCCAACCTGATGTATGTGGACGTAAAACCTTACGGAACTGAGGAAAAATACATCTCTCTCTCTCTCTCTCTCTCTCTCTCTGCCTCTCTGTCTCGCTCTGTCAGAGATTTCCTTTAGACCAAATCATCTCATGAGGTATAATAAAAAATGCTTTGACATTTTCTTCCTTTTACCTTGAAGAATAACTTCGCTGGTTAAAGTGCATAATTTTTTTTATTGTGGTTAGCGCATACACACACACACACGAGTAATGCTATAAAAGGTTTTCAGATATATGCATATGATTTTAATTTCTCCATATGCAATAATATTCTACAATTATCAATCTAAAACGAATGCATAAGTGTCAGCCCAAGCTATTTCAGAAATACTCATTCTTTTAAGACGTTATTTGTTTAAACAAAAATATGTCCCCCCCTTTTTAAAAAAAAAATATTTAATTCATACAATAATGCTTCAATTTAGTTACGAAATGATAAATGATCGCAATGTCTCCCAATTCACTGTATCTAAAATACCGTTCGTCCCCAAAACACAGCAACAATCTTATAAATAAATAATAATAATAATAATAATAATAATAATGGATACTTATATAGCACACTATCCAGAAATCTGCTCTAGGTGCTTTACAAAAACGCTTTTGATAACATAAAACATTATATCTATGTTACATACACACACCACGCGCGCGCACGCACGCAAACACACACACACACTGCATACATACATTTTGACATACATGTGTATCTAACAGCTACCCTAACACATACGCACACATAGGCAGGCACAAACTTACATAGACACACGCACACACAATACACATTCATATACATGCATGTAGTTGTGGACCTGCCACAATTGAACTTATTGCTGAGGGAAAAGGTGAGTTTTGAGACGAGATTTAAAAGATGCGAGGGAATCAGAATGACGGAGGTTATCAGGGAGCTTGTTCCACGTCTTTGGCGATTGAAAAGAAAACGATCTGTGTCCATAGGTCTAAATAAATAAATAAATAAATAAAACCTTTCGTACACTGGTCTACACACATGCCACATTCCAACAGCCCCTTGCACACACACACACACACACACACACGCCCGCGCGCGCACGTCCACACGCACGCATACACTCACATTCGACAAATCGCTAATGCTACGGCTGGGGTGGGTGGATGGGGTGGACAGAAAGAAGAAGAAGAAGAAGAAGAAGAAGAAGAAGAGATATAAAGGTAAAAAAGAAAAAAAAAAACCCAAATATAATATAAAGAGACAGAGAACTCAAAAAACACACAGAAACAGAAGACAGACCAAAGACACAGAGAGACACAGAGAGACAACACTGCTAAGAGAGAATGAAGATTTGTCTCCCTACCCCCTACCCCCTTTTACCCCCACCGCCACAACCACCCCCTACTACACCCCTTCCTTCACCA
>NC_134892.1:21114501-21124501 GCF_041734735.1 Babylonia areolata
ACGTCATATGAAAAGTGCCCGGAAAAGGAAAACCCAAAACTATGATCTGTACAATGAATTCCGAATGATATTTCAAGACAACGAACGCCAGGCTACTGTTCTTTGAAAACAAAATAAAAGCAATGAACTAGTAAACGTAACATACAGGAATAAAATCCTAATTCCTGCTTCTCCTTCCTCCCCTAAACATTTTTTTTTTTAAAGGCATTTGAGAAAAAAAATTCCGAATCAAAATTATGTCCAAAAAGTTGCCATACATGAAGTATTTCTCTTCAAAAAACTAAATTTGAAAAAAAACAACAAGGGACGGGGGGAAAAAAGCAACAGTACATTCGAATCATAATTAGATCTTGAAGAGAAAACCAAAGTTTGGATGAAACAATAACTGACACACTGTCTTTCTTCTTCTTCCAGAGATCAGATTGGGTTCAATAGACAATAGGTCATATGACCGGAAGAACATAAAATCAATAGGTCATTTTGAAAATCAATAGGTCAAATATCACCCGTCCCGGGCTTTTTCAAACTTTAATAATGCACAAATGAAAGGAAAATGTACTCGGTTAATGCAAAAGTGGGAACGCCAATTCTTCTCGCCGAAGCTCGCGAAAGGCAGCGATAAAGATTCGTTTCGGATTTCGTTTCGTCACGGATCCGTATTTTAATAAACCAGTTTATAGTCATTTCCTGTAGGAGCAGACGACAAAGCGATCGCGATCGTTAAAGAGAAAGAAGAGAGAGAGAGAGAGAGAGAGAGAGAGAGAGAGAGAGAGAGAGAGAGAGAGAGAGAGAGATGGTTACTTTGGTTGACCGACTGGTCATAAAAACAATAAGTCATGTGACCTGGCAACTTGAAAAACAATAGGTCATTTCAAAATTAAATGCGACAATGACCGATGACCGATGTCGAACCTGATCCCTGTTCTTCTGTAATACAGCATGTAACATATGCAGTGGTTATGACACTCGATACTGCACAAGGAGCAAATGATTAAGATGGACATACAACAACAACAACAGCAGTAACAAAACACACGCGCAATCAACAGCAACACACGACCCTCAGCACAGTAAGCAACACGAATACAACGAAGACAATCAAATAAACTCAACAACAACAACGTAAAGAAAAAAAACAACAACAACAACCAATACTCAATAACCAAGCCAACCCAACCACAACAACCAAACCCAACAACACAACACGCAGCGAACACCACAGCAGAAACCAAAAGACACGGAGCGGAAATATTACAATGACCAGAGCGGCAAACAGAACCACACAACCGTTATTAAAAAAAAAAAAAAAGACCAATAAACAGCAAATGCACTCACCGTTATAGGCATCCATGGCTGCTACGACCGAACCACAGCACAAGCACAGCACGACGAAGAGCAGAAGAGCAGAAAATGTCCGTCTGTCTTCTCCGCTCGCCATCTTGACAAAGAGGCTTTTTCGTAAATTCCGGCCACTCCAGAGCCTACTTTTTGTGTCGAAGCCGGTGATTGGATGCATCTTTCTTTCCTGTTTCCCTGGAGACTGAAAAGGTTAAGCCGCGCAGAGTGACTCCCCCTTAGCAACCCCTCTCTCTCCCTGGAGAAGGGAGGGAAATGGCCGCGTTATCAATGTTCTCCTGTCGTATAGCCTTTATTAACGCTGGTGAATTAATGCTACAAAGACGCAACTCCATCGATTTTCGATAACCCCAGCACACAATGCATACTTTGGACCAAGTCTCCTCTCTGCCAGGGAAAGAATTCAAAGACCCCCGAATGGAGAGGACGCTCCGGTCCTTTTGGAATCGGATATTCCAGACAGGGTTCATAAAGTATGAATAGACAGGGGCTTTATCATCCAATTAAAATCTTGCTTTGCACTGAGGTGTAATGCATGGGGTGTGTGTGTGTATGAGTGATTGTGTGTGTGTGTGTGTGTGTGTGTGTGTGTGTGTGTGTGTGTATGTGTGCGTGTGCGTGCGTACGTGCGTGCGTGCGTGCGTGTGTGAAATCACAACGTCCATTAGCACCATAATACGTGTTTGAAGTGCATAGCAGTCGGGAAGGTGGGATGGGAGTGTGTGTGTGTGTGTGTGTGTGTGTGTGTGTGTGTGTGTGTGTGTGTGGGTGGGGGTGGGGGTGGGTGGGTGTGTGTGTGTTGTGTGTGTTTGTGTGTGTGTGTGACCCTCCCCCCCCCCACCACCACCACCCCCCCCCCCCCCAAAAAAAAAAGAGAAAAATCACCATCGTTGCAATCAGCGAATAAAATGACGTGAACGACCAGCACCGTGCATGTATGTACACACACACACACAGAGAAGCGCTGAAAAAAGAAATATTAGCTATGTGCGTGTGACGGTAAAAACACTGGGAAAACTGACAAAGCAAGCGAGAAAGAGAAAGAGGGAGAGAGACAGACAAACAGAGACAAAGACAGAGATACATATAGAGAGACAGAAGGACAGACAGACGGAAACAGTGTGAGAAAGCGGAAAACGAGAGATATTTGGGAAGACAGAGAGAGAGAGAGAGAGAGAGTAGCACTTAATGCTTATAAAGGATGGGAACATGAGATGCAGTGAGAGAGAGAGAGAGAGAGAGAGAGAGAGAGAGAGAGAGAGAGAGAGGAAAGAGACAGATGAAAAGAGATATTAAGAAAGACAGAGAATGGATATGGTGTAACGCATATATAAAGCGTAGAAATAAAACAGACAGACAGACAAACGAGAGAGAGAGACAGAGAGAATCAAAGAGAAAGGAAAAAGAGACAAACACAAAACATACAGACAGAAACATAGATATAGACGGAAATATTGTGACAGAGACAGACAGAAACAAAGAGACATAATACAAGAAGACACGAGACAGATCACACACACACACACACACACACACACACACACACACGCACACACACCAAAGAGACATAATACAAGATCTAAGAAGACACGAGACAGATCAAACACACACACACACACACACACACACACACACACACACACCAAAGAGACATAATACAAGAAGACACGAGACAGACAGATCACACACACACACACACACACACACACACACACACACACACACACACACACACACACCAAAGAGACATAATACAAGAAGACACGAGACAGACAGAACACACACACACACACACACACACACACACACACACACACACACACACACCAAAGAGACATAATACAAGAAGACACGAGACAGACAGATCACACACACACACACACACACACACACACACACACACACACCAAAGAGACATAATACAAGAAGACACGAGACAGATCACACACACACACACACACACACACACACACACACACTACACACACACACACACACACACACAAAACACACAAGACGAACACACAAAGAAAAACACACAAAATAGACACACAAACCGAGCAGTACCATACCATACGAGCCACTTTGCTGTTCCCATGGAGAGAGAGAGAGAGAGGAGAAAAGCCAGGGCAAAGTCTTAAGGACTCGAGTCCATGGCAGCCTGTATATACAGACTGATGGCCAAGACGGCCTCGCAGACAAGGACTGTGAAAGCTCGTGTGGCAAAAGGATTAACTGTAAAGGATGTGAGGGGTGGGTGGGTGGGGGTGGGAGGATGGGAGGGTGTGTGGGGTGGAGGTGGAGGGTGTTGAGAGACAGTCACAAGAGGTGGAGACAGACAGAGAAAGAGACAAGACGCAGACAGACAGAGACAGGCAAAGACATAGAGAGGGAGGGAGAGGGTGCAGGGTGTGTGGGGTGGGGGGTGGAGGGTGTTGAGAGACAGTTGGAGACAGAGGTAGACAGACAGAGACAGACAGAGACAGAGATAGATAGACAGAGACAGACAAAGACAGAGATAAGGGAGGGAGAAGGTGGAGGGTTTAGGTTAAAAGATGTGAAACATGTGATGGAGTTGGAGGGTGTGTGGGGTTGGGGTGGAATCATCGAGCTCAATAGAATGTTGCCGAGTGACAGTCAGAGACAGAGATGGAGACAGAGAAAGACAGAGAAAGGGAGGGAGAAGGTGGAGGGTCTAGGTGTAAAGGGTTTGATGGAGTTGGAGGGTGTGTGGGGTTGGGGTGGAGTGTTGCTGAGATAGACAACCAGAGACAGAGATAGACAGACAGAGACAGAGACAGACAGAGCAAGACAGACAGAGGCAGATAAAGACAGAAAAACGGAGGGAGAGGGCGAAGGGTTTAGGTGTAAAAGAGGGAGTTGGAAGGTGTTTGGCGTTAAGGTGGAGTGTTTGAGAGACAGAGTCAGAGATAGACAGACAGAGTCAGAGATAGACAGACAGACAGACACAGACAGAGCAAGATAGACAGAGGCAGATAAAGACAGAGAAAGGGAGGGAGAAGGTGGAGGGTCTAGGTGTAAAGGGTGTGATGGAGTTGGAGGGTGTGTGGGGTTGGGGTGGAGTGTTGCAGAGATAGACAACCAGAGACAGAGATAGACAGAGACAGAGACAGACAGAGCAAGATAGACAGAGGCAGATAAAGACACAGAAAGGGAGGGAGAGGGCGAAGGGTTCAGGTGTAAAAGAGGGAGTTGGAAGGTGTTTGGCGTTAAGGTGGGGTGTTTGAGAGACAGAGTCAGAGATAGACAGAGACATAGACAGACAGAGCAAGATAGAGGCAGATAAAGACACAGAAAGGGAGGGAGAAGGTGGAGGGTCTAGGTGTAAAGGGTGTGATGGAGTTGGAGGGTGTGTGGGGTTGGGGTGGAGTGTTGCAGAGATAGACAACCAGAGACAGAGATAGACAGAGACAGAGACAGAGACAGACAGAGCAAGATAGACAGAGGCAGATAAAGACACAGAAAGGGAGGGAGAGGGCGAAGGGTTTAGGTGTAAAAGAGGGAGTTGGAAGGTGTTTGGCGTTAAGGTGGGGTGTTTGAGAGACAGAGTCAGAGGTAGACAGACAGAGACAGAGACAGACAGAGCAAGATAGACAGAGACAGATAAAGACACAGAAAGGGAGGGAGAGGGCGAAGGGTTTAGGTGTAAAAGAGGGAGTTGGAAGGTGTTTGGCGTTAAGGTGGGGTGTTTGAGAGACAGAGTCATAGACAGACAGAGACAGAGACAGACAGAGCAAGATAGACAGAGGCAGATAAAGACACAGAAAGGGAGGGAGAGGGCGAAGGGTTTAGGTGTAAACGAGGGAGTTGGAAGGTGTTTGGCGTTAAGGTGGAGTGTTTGAGAGACAGAGTCAGAGAGCAAGATAGACAGGGGCAGATAAAGACAGAGAAACGGAGGGAGAGGGCGAAGGGTTTAGGTGTAAAAGAGGGAGTTGGAAGGTGTTTGGCGTTAAGGTGGGGTGTTTGAGAGACAGAGTCAGAGATAGACAGACAGAGACAGAGACAGACAGAGCAAGATAGAGGCAGATAAAGACACAGAAAGGGAGGGAGAGGGCGAAGGGTTTAGGTGTAAAAGAGGGAGTTGGAAGGTGTTTGGCGTTAAGGTGGGGTGTTTGAGAGACAGAGTCAGAGATAGACAGACAGAGACAGAGACAGACAGAGCAAGATAGAGGCAGATAAAGACACAGAAAGGGAGGGAGAGGGCGAAGGGTTTAGGTGTAAAAGAGGGAGTTGGAAGGTGTTTGGCGTTAAGGTGGGGTGTTTGAGAGACAGAGTCAGAGGTAGACAGACAGAGACAGAGACAGACAGAGCAAGATAGAGGCAGATAAAGACACAGAAAGGGAGGGAGAGGGCGAAGGGTTTAGGTGTAAACGAGGGAGTTGGAAGGTGTTTGGCGTTAAGGTGGAGTGTTTGAGAGACAGAGTCAGAGATAGACAGACAGACAGACACAGACAGAGCAAGATAGACAGAGGCAGATAAAGACAGAGGAACGGAGGGAGAGGGCGAAGGGTTTAGGTGTAAAAGAGGGAGTTGGAAGGTGTTTGGCGTTAAGGTGGGGTGTTTGAGAGACAGAGTCAGAGGTAGACAGAAACAGACAGAGACAGAGACAGACAGACAGAGACAGATAAAGACAGAGAGAAGGGTGGGACAGGCTGAATGGCTTTGGTGTAAAGGATGTGAGGGAGGTGAAGGGTGTGTGGGGTGAGAGTGGGGAGTGCTGAGAGACAGACAAAACAGACAGACAAAATATACTAGACAGAAAGATAAAGACAGAGGGAGGGAGAGGGAGGAGGGCTAAAGCGTAAAGGGTGTGAGATGGTTGGTGTGTGTGTGTGGGGGGGAGGGGGGGGGGCGGGCGGGTGAGGAGGTACTGAGAATTAAAGAGGGATGGAGAGGAAGGGATTTAGTGTCAGAGATATGAGAAGGGGGTAGGGATATGAGAAGGGGGTTATGCTGGCCCCTGAGACAGAGTGAAACACACAGAAACAGAGAGAATGACAGACAAGAGGGGAGAAGACAGAGAAGGAGGGAGAGGGGGGGCGGGGTGGTGGTGGGGGAGAAAGAGAAAGACAGAGAGGGAGAAAGAGGGGGGAGAGAGAGAGGGAGAAAGAAAGAGGGAGAAAGAGAGAGAGAAAGAGGGAGAGAGAGAAAGAGGGAGAGAGAGGGGGAGAGAGAGAGAGAGAGAGAGAGAGAGAGAGAGAGAGAGAGGAGAAAGAGGGGGGGGGGGGGGAGGGGCGGAGAAGAAGAACAACACTCGAAGTTGAGTGGATTGTTTCGTTTCAATTCCTTCGAAGGGAAAGAAGAAGAAGGAGAGAGAGAGGGGGAGAGAGAGACACAGACAGACAGAGGCAGAGACAGAGAGAGACAGACAGACAGACAGACAGACAGATATATGAATATACAGACATGAGACAAGAGGCAGAAAGATACAGAGACAAGGAAGGATAGAGATGGGGACAAGCAAAGAAGAAAGAGAGACAGACTCAAACAGAGACAGACAAGACAGAGAAGCCGGAACAAGAACCTGTGTGATCTGCTTTCCCTTTGCCCCCACCCCACCCCACCCCACCCCACCCCCACCACACTCCCCTCACCCCTATTACCTCAAAAGTCACCGATTTCGTTATGAGGGGAAAGCATCTCTGACCTTCTCACGTCTCTATACACGTCCCACGGTTTGTGTGTTGGAGATGCCATGCATGATGACATGTTATGTCAGCCTCATCACTGACACACACACACACACACACACACACACACACACACACACATACATACCCCCCCCTCCCCCCGCCCACACACACACAGAGTGCAGATGGACGAAATGATGACAGAGGCAGGGAGGGAAAGTGAGACAAGTTTGGAGGGCTGGGGGATAACAACGAGAGCTGAAGGAGGACAGAGGAGGGAGACATAGGGGCAGAGAAAGAGAGGGAAAGAGGGAGAAAGACAGACAGAGAGAAAAGAGGGAGAAAGACAGACAGAAAGACAGAGAGAAAAGAGGGAGAAAGACAGACAGAAAGACAGACAGACAGAGAGAAAAGAGGGAGAAAGACAGACAGAAAGACAGAGAGACAGAGAGAAAAGAGGGAGAAAGACAGACAGAAAGACAGACAGACAGAGAGAAAAGAGGGAGAAAGACAGACAAAGACAGAGAGACAGAGAGAAAAGAGGGAGAAAGACAGACGGACAGAGAGAAAAGAGGGAGAAAGACAGACGGACAGAGAGAAAGAGGGAGAAAGACAGACAGACAGAGAGAAAAGAGGGAGAAAGACAGACAGACAGAGAGAAAAGAGGGAGAAAGACAGACGGACAGAGAGAAAGAGGGAGAAAGACAGACACGGCGAAAGAGGGACAGACAGACAGACAGAGAGGAAGAGAGAGAGCGGGAGGGAGAAAGAGAACGAGAGAGAGGGAGAAAGAGGGAGGGAGAGAGAGAGAGAGAAAGAGGGAGAGAGAGAGAGAGAGAGAGAGAGAGGGAGAGGGGGGGAGAGAGAGAGAGAGAGCGGGAGAGAGAGAGAAAGAGGGAGAGAGAGAGAGAGCGAGAGAGAAAGAGGGAGGGAGGGAGGGAGGGAGAGAGAGAAAGAGAGAGAGAGAGAGAGAGAGAGAGAGATTCAAATGTGTTTAATGACCAAAGCAACATGCTCATATCACCAAGTGGAAAACACACTCCTCCCCCCCCCCCCACCCCATGGCACACCCCCCACCCCCCCGGCCTCCCTCCTACACATTTACGCTTTTCACAGCATTCTCCTGGCTCTTCATAAGGAATACAAAACAACATCTAACGGTATGAAAACGCACAATCTTCGTGGACAGAGACAGACAGACAGACAGACAGACAGAGAGAGAGAGAGAGAGAGAGAGAGAGAGACAGAGACACAGACAGAGAGAGAGAGAGAGAGAGAGATGGAAAAACAACAGGGACAGTACGAGCGAGAGATGAACAGATAAAGAGACAGAAACACACAAAAATACGCACACACAATCTTCCACATTATCTCATTTTATTGTTTCATTCTATAATCACAGCGCATCTCGATATTTCTTTTCTATTTTATTATTTTTCTTTTAGGGATATAACTCTTCATGTCTTTTCTTTTTCTTCTTTTTTTCTTTTGGTTTTGTTTTTGTTTTAATCTATTTTATCTATGCAGAAGTGTCGCATCCTTCGATGTGTATATGTAAATGTAACAATAAATATAACCAATAAGCTACAAATCTTATATTCATGAACAGACAACTTCGTTGTTCCGCATCTATTTATCCCAGAGTTAACGGTCACAGAAAATTCGGCGTTGAAGAAGACACAATGGCTGGTTCGCAAAGCGGCTTCAGACTTTATAGCGTTGTCTCTTCCTCGCACACGGGGACTCTCAATTGCTCATTATCTAGAAAATAACAGTCAATGTTTTGGCAAGGGTGTAGTAAGACGGTAAGAGTTCAGTAAGAAGTAATACTAAACAGAAAAAAAAGAGGTAAAGCTCTTTTTTTTTCTCTCTCTTGCTCTTCTTTTTTTTTCTTTCTCTCCATCATTTGATTATTATCACTAATGAGTTGTCTTGATAAGGACCGCGAAAACGATGAGTGAGTTGTAACAGTATTTATTGCGTTTTTTCCCCCTTCTTTTTCTTGTATGGGGTGACTGTGTCTGGAGAGGTCTAATGAGTATACTGTATGGCCTTTTGAAAATGTGGTGTGATGCGATGTGTGTGTGTGTGTTGGGCTGTGCTGTGATACTATGTGATGTAACGTGATCTTTTTCTTTATTTTTTTTTTTAATAACTTTTCTGAACGTCGTTGTCTTTCTGAACTGAAACGTAATTCAGCATCATTGTGTTTCTTCTTCTTCTTCTTTTTTTTTTTTTTTATAACTGTAACAACAATGTAATAACGTTTTTTTTTTTTTTTTTTTGTTTGTTTTTTCTTTTTCAAAACCGTAACAGTAATGTATCGTCCTTTATTCCAGTTTTTTTTTTTTTTTTAATGTTTTTCTTGTTTTTTTTGTTTTTGTTTTTTTTCAAAACCGTAGCTGTAATGTATCGTCCTCCATTCCAGTTTTTTTTACGGATTGTCTCAGCTTCAGTTTCAGTTTCAAGGTGTCAAAGCGTGCAGAATAATCAATATACACCACATCAAATCTGCCGGAAGAATATCAGAGAGAGGAAAAAAAACAAAACAAAACAAAAAAAAACGAAGAAAAGAAAAGAGCAAATGCCTTAAGAACACATAAATCCAATTGCCAAAGCGCCGGTCAGGCATTGCAACAGGATACAAGGTCACGTGGAATAATGTAACATGGAATAACGTAACGTGACATATTGTAACGTGAAATAATGTTTACGCGAAATAACACAACATGAAATAACGTAGTGTTGAATAACGTAACGTGAAATAACGTAACGTGCGTTAATGTAACGTGAAACATCGTAACGTGAATTAACGTAACGTGTAGTCATGTGTTCCAGACTGTATAGCAAAGATGCACCGTGCGCACTTTATGGTAGTGTGGCGTGTGTGTGTGTGTGTGTGTGTGTGTGTGTGTGTGTGTTTTATACCAGCGCTGTTCCAGACTTCAAGTGCACGAAACTGTATTCAAATCTGTTCCATTGTTGCTCCGGTA
>NC_134892.1:21132001-21134501 GCF_041734735.1 Babylonia areolata
CAACAGAAAACAGGAAAAAAAGAGAGAAATAAGTCAGTGACAGTATTGTCTCCCTTGTCCCGTTTCTTGAAATAGCACTTTATCCAACAATTAAAGGAAAGATGCGCTTATGAAAATACATAATAGAACCTACTTTTGAGACTTGAAATTCATGTACGTGTAAACTGGTTCGAGGAAAAATATACTCTGGCATGATGAGAAGATCATTCCATTCCACAGGGGAGATAGATCTAAATAGAGCTGTATGCAGGGGGGAAAAAACCCTGTTGTACGAATCTGAAAATGACTACCGAGGGAAAACAAACAAACCAAAAAAAACAAAACAACGTTACGATCTAGACAATACAATGAAAAAATCCGCTTCATTTCTCTTGGAGAGTTACGTCTACCCTATTTGTCAATACTCTTCTGTGGTAAAAAGAAAAAAAAAGTAAAGAAAAACAGCAGCTTAAAATAAAAACTAATCAAGCTGAAAAAAAAAACCCACACACACAAAAAAACAAACAAAACAACGCACACCCTTAATGATTCACTGGTAAAGACATAACAAAAGCGCTCCCCCCCCCCCCCTCCCCCCACTCTCCACACTGAAACCTGATCAAGCAAGCCCCAAACCCCGAGCAACGAAGTTTACGAGTTCGTGGTAAAAAGACACAAAATGGTTTCAGCTTACCTTTCCACCCTTGGCTTGCCAAAGCCCCGCTGATCGATAACGCCAGAAAAAATCCGCGCACGCCAATCGCTGCTTCGTTTGTGAGGGGCAGAAGCGAATCCAAACTCTCCATGACGCTCACAAACCCACAAAATAATGAGTGTCTTCACCTCGCGCTCCCACCTCCAAATGATTTCCCCTGACGCCCCTAGCGAGAGAGAGAGAGAGAGAGAGAGTGCAGTCCCTTCCCAGCTCTTGTCTGCAACCCTTGCTGCCTCTCCTCCACCCAGCATTAAACTTTGATTCGACAGCTATCGCATCTACCCCCCAACTTGTAACATGCATGTACAACAGCCTTGTAGCCGAGACTTTTCATTGGCTCTTGACGAAATCGACTAGCGAAGGGGCATGCAAGGAATACCAAAGCAACGATAACTTTTTTCCCCCTCCAGTGTCAGGCAATTTATGTAGAGGCAAAAAGATCAATCGAACCAGTAGCGAGCACCACGAGCGCTTGTGTTGGAAGCTCCTAGTGATATCATCCATCCTCCGGCAACAATTGATGACTGCTTGAGTATGTCAATTTACAAGTCTATTAGGCTGTTAACAACAGTTTCTACGATGGCCTGACTTACCGCGCGCGTGCAACATGATATGGTTTTATGAGGTTTGAGGTATATGCTTGTGCATGGATCGTTGTGCGGAGGATTTTTGAATTGTTTTTTTAAGTGTTGGGTAAGGAGATGGATGTTATATGCAGAGAGGATGTGTACGTTTTTTCGTTTTCTCCATCCTCTCTCTCTCTCTCTCTCTCTCTGTGTGTGTGTGTGTGTGTGTGTGTGTGTGTGTGTGTGTGTGTGTGTGCTTTGACGTTTGTGCCTGTCTGTTCTGTATTGGTGTGTATAGTGTATACGTGCGTGAACTCTCTCTCTCTCTCTCTCTCTCTCTCTCTCTCTCTCTCTCTCTCTCTCTCTCTCTCAACCCCCCTATCTCCACATCGCATAGCACTCCCTCCTCTCCCGCACTCCACCCCCCACCCCCCCGCAACCCCATGGCCCCCGCAAAACAAAAAACAAAACAACAACAACAACAACACAATTTACCGGACAAATTACAATAAATCCACCATACCAGTTCTAAGATAGAAAACAAAAGACAGAAAATGTTGGCGAGGCCCAAGGGGGGCGGGGGGGGGGGGGGGGGGTGTCGGTTTCTGTCTCTTTCTTCAGGCCAGCCACAGAGAGGGGGTGAGGGGAACGCGGGGGCCTGGCAACAAATGGCAAAAAGAAAACCTGCTGCTGTATCGTTGAGCATCGACTGGCAATTAAAGAGCGAGAGAGCGAGAGAAAGAGAGAGAGAGAGAGAGAGAGAGAGAGAGAGAGAGAGACAGACAGACAGACAGACAGACAGACACACACACACACACACACACACACACACACACACACACAACAAAACAAGAAAAACAAAACAAACACAAGAAAAAAAAAATCAAGAGAGACAGACAAACAGACAGACAGACGGATGCACACACACACACACACACACACACACACACACACACACACACACACACACACACAGACTGACTGACTGACGGACAGACAGACAGACAGACAGAAAGACAGACAGACAGACAGACAGACAGACAGATATATGCACACACAAACACAAACACAGACACACTCACAAACACAGACACACACAGACACACACACACACACACACATATGTATATACAGACTCTCTATCACACACACATGCACACACAAAGACAAACACAGACACAGAAACACAAGCAGACACACACATTCACAGAGGCATACACACACACGCGCGCGCGCGCGA
>NC_134892.1:21147001-21149501 GCF_041734735.1 Babylonia areolata
TAAGTGACGTAGATACACATGTGGCAGTCTGACAGCCAAGGAGAGGGGGTGTGGGGGGTGCCGGGGGGGGGCGGGGGGAGGGGGGGGGGGAACTTGATACTGGGAGAAACTCTGTTGGTTGCTGATGGTATTATCAGACTTATAAATAAATCACTTATAATTATGACAAATACTGTCAATCAGTGAACTGGTATTAACATGAATATATACCTTTTTTTTTAAAACGATTTTCTGAATATGCTATCGAAGAAAATCTAGTCGCAAAAATTGCTGATTTTGGATCAGATCATAGGACATAAGACTGTCTTTCAACTGGTTTTCTCCGTTGCTTAATGCTGATAATATGATAAAAGTTTGATCAAAAGCTGCCTTATACGACTGAGCAATAAAACAATAAAACACAGAACAAAGCTAATGATTTATACTTGTTTATGTCTGTATGACGGGTCATAAAAGTATATGATTACATGATCAACTAAACGACGATTTGACATACATAAAAGAAAAAAAAAAAGTTGCTACTGAACATATTTATTATGTTCTTAAATGTACATTTCCCATAACGAAGCTCATCATTTTTGCGTGTTTTGTTTTTGTCGTGTTTTATTTCGGCATTCTCTCACGATGATGCTTCAGCGTTAAAAAAAAAAAAATATATATATATATATATATAAAAGAAAAAAAGTATGCAATGAGAAAATTCAAATATGATGGCACGAAGACAGCAAACCATACCACAGTGGGTAACTTTTGTTCATTTTTCACCTTGCACCATGTGTGATTTTCAGGCGCTTTGAGCAACAGTTGTACAGATAATTGAGTATTAATTTTGAAAAAAAAAAGTGTACTATCATCATCATCATCATCAATATGATTAGTAGTACTAGTAGTAGTGGTTGTAGTAGGAGTAGGAGTATCAGAAGTATTGGTATTAGTGTTAATAGTATTATTATCATCATCATCATCATCATCATTACCATCATTATTATGGTTATCATTATTAGGCCTATTATTGTTATCATCATCATCATCATTATCATCATCATCATCATCATTATCATCAATTATTATCATCATCATCATCATCATCATTATAATTATTATTATTATCATCATCATCATCATCATCATTGTTATTATTATCATCATTACCATCATAATCAACATCATAACCATTATTATTATTATTATGCCTAATAATAATAGTAAAAAAAAAAAATCATCATTATCATTTATCATTATCATTTCATTATCTGTCTCTTTCTTTCTTTCTTTACTTATCATCTGCTTCCGCCTTTTACGTATCGTTACACATCCACTCTCTGTCTCTGTCCCTATCAGTTTCTCTGCAAATATTTGTCTGTGTTTTATTCACTGTGACCTCTTGTTATGTATATAGGCCAGGAGCTGTTAGATCGTAAATAATAAACAAGTGTAATATTTCTTCCTCTTTCAAATAGGTACCCTTAGTTTATCTAGAGGCTCTCTAACCCCCATATCCCTCCTCTCACCAATTCTTAAAAGCTAGATACGGTATAATGATAAAAGAATAAAACATTCATACACTGTACTGAAGGACGACAGATTGAAATATAAAGTAACTAATGACGCTAAAAAAAAGTTGTATACATCTCTCTGTCTCTGTCTCTCTCTCGCCTTCCTCTCGTGTTCTACGAGATTTAATATTGTTATTATCGCTAACGGGCTGCTACATATTTCTTTTTATTTCACACTTTCAAGATTCGCTTTACTCATAAGCCACGCGAGCACGCACGCACACACACACACACACACACACACACACACACACACACACAAACACACAACAAACAAACAAACAACCACACGCATACAAACACAAACACCCTTCCCTTTTCATATCACACACACACACACACACACACACACACAGAGTGACACACACACATACGCACACTCTCTCTTTCTCTCTCTCTCTCTCTCAGGGACTCACTCATTCACACACACACACACACACACACACACACACACACACACACACAAACACACACACACACACAGATACACACACACACACACACACACAGATACACACACACACACACACACACACACACACACACACACAGAGATACACACACACACACACACACACACACACACACACACACACACAAACAGATGTTGGCACGCACCCGGAAACCAGCCCAGCGGGTGGATCCGGGCGGAGAGAGAAAGGTGACGTTGGTATCAGTACCATGATGTCATGTTTGGAGGGAGCTCTGAAGCAGGTGTTAGAGGTGTGTGTGTGTGTGTGTGTGTGTGTGTGTGTGTGACTCTGTGTGTGTGTGTGTGTGTGTGTGTGTGTGTGTGTGTGTGTGTGTGACTGTGTGTGTGTGTGTGTGTGTGTGTGTGTGTGTGTGTGTGTGTGTGTGTGTGTGTGTGTGTGTGTGTGTGTGTGTGTGTGTGTGTGTGTGTGTGTGTGTGTGTGAAAAGCAGAGACAGAGACAGCGACAGACAC
>NC_134892.1:21174501-21177001 GCF_041734735.1 Babylonia areolata
AGAGGTTGAGAAGAGAATGGTGTGTGCGGGTGCGGGTCTGTGTATGTGTGTGTGTGTGTGTGTGGAGAGAGGGTGGGTCAGGACGGGTTGAGTGGGGGAGTGGGTGGGGTTAAGGGGTGGGGTGTGTGTGTGGGGGGGGGGGGAGGGGGGGGGAGGGGCAGAGCAGGGGAGGCTTAGCTTTCCATTCGTTTTACAGTCCTCGCTCCTATTGAATTTACAAGAAGCTTCGCACCACCACCACCACCACCACTACCACCACCGCCGCCGCCGCCTCCTCCACCTTCATCACCCACCTACAGCAGCAGAAAAAGAAGCAGCAAAACAGATTACCGATGCGCTCAGGAAAAATGGCACCACCCAGGCCGTGCACAGTATCTCTTTTTTTCTTCTTCTTTCTTTGTTTCTTTGTTTCTTTTTTTTTTTCTTTTGTTAGGCTGACGACTAAAGCAATAACTACACCTCACAACCACACACATGCTAGGTTACATATGGCAAATGCTGCTGCTGCCTCGATTGTGCTTGATTCCTATATATATATATATATACTTACTTATATGGCTGTATATTGGTTTGTTCAAGGAGTTTGTTATGTATGTTGTGGCGACTGAGGATCGCAGTAGGTTGATGCAAACGGTGGGTTGGTTGCATGGTCTTGTGACCCAGATTCAAACGCTCCACTTTTGGACGCCGTTCTTTCTCTGTGTCTCTGGACCTTGCTTTTGGAATGAACTTCCTCTTTCGCTTTGTCAGGTCTCCGCTCTCAGCTCTTTTCAGGTCTGGCCTTAAAACCCACCTCTTCACAAGATAGCCTTCCTTCCTCCCCTGCCTCTTCCTTGTCTTCAGTTTTAGAGTTATGCATGCGTGTGAATGACTGGTGTTAAAGCGCTTTGATTTGTCTTTGCACAAGATTCAGCGCTATATAAATATTATCATCATCATCATCATTACCATTATTATTATTATTATCATCATCATCATCACCACCACCATCATCATCATCTTATCTATTTGTTTGTTTGTTTGGTCATGTATATATAATTTTCTATCGTTAGTTAGTTACTTACTTACTTATTTACTTAGTTTCTTATAGTATGCGTGCGTACCTATCCGTTCGCTTATCTCTGCATTTATCCACTGCAAATATCTTTGTCATGTTTTCATTTCTCTAATAATATATAATGACAATTTCACTTATCCCTCCTTCGTACTTTCTTTCTTTCTTTCTTTTTTCTTACGTACTATATTAAACACCTTAGCACAATCTCATGAACCTATATTAGTATTCATGTGTCTTTTCCAGAGCAGTCTCATTAATATTTCTTCTACTCCCCCCCCCCCCCCCCCCCCCCCGAATTATATGTTGACGTGTTTTTTTTGTTTTGTTTTTCCTTTATCATATTTTCTATCTCTTCCCATCATCTTTCAATGACTTGCCTAATTTAGTCGGTGACAGTATACTCATTCATTATTGATCCGTTTATTCATGCATTCCTTTACGTATCTATTGATGCACTTATTCATTCATTGATTCATTGATTCATTCACTCGCAACGCCTACAGATTATGCATCTCTCTGTTCCGTGGTTCTGTTATTTATATCGCTTCACTCACTGCCTCCTCGCCCACCGACCCATTCGGTCCTTCGATCACCTCGTCTGTTACATCAGGTTTCAGACTCACCTTCCGCTTTATAAACTGGAACACATGACTGTCGCAACAGTGTGGTACTGAGACAGAGAACGAACGAACGAACGAACGAACGAACGAACGATTTATTCAGTAAGGCCATCGCCCCATTTGAAAGGGTAAAAACAAAAGTAGGGATGTACTGAGAGAGAGAGAGAGAGAGAGAGAGAGAGAGAGAGAGGGGGGGGGGGGGGGGGGATTGCGAATGATCCAAACAGCATTTACATTCAAACTGTAGACTATACTACTGACAGAAAGTGAATGCGTGTGTGTGTGTGTGTGTGTGTGTGTGTGTGTGTGTGTGTGTGTGTGTGTGTGTGTGTGTGCGTGTGTGTGTGACAGAGAAGTAGAAGATGAAGAAAAAAAAAAAAGAAAGAAAGAGAGAGAGAGAGAGAAAGAGAAAGAGAGAGAGAGAGACAGAGACAGAAACATAGGTAGATTAAAGGAAAGAGAGAGAGAGACAGACAGACAGACAGAGTCAGAGACAGACAGACGGAGAGTACAAAAGCGGTAAGTAACATATATAGAGCAGTGGGTCGATGGCTTCTGTCAGAAAGTCTGTCAGAGGATCCCAAGGTAAGAAAGACATGAAGTACACTTCAGTGTTTCCTCTCCCCAGCCCCAACCCATCCCACCCCACCTCACCCAACCCCACTACCCCACCCCACCCAACCCATCCCACCCCACCTCACCCAACCCCACCACCCCACCCCACCCCATCCCACCCAACCCCATCCCACCCCACCTCACCCTCAATCAACTCCATCGACAGTCGGTGTAGGTGGGGGGGTGGGGGGGGGGGGGGGTGGGGGAA
>NC_134892.1:21192001-21194501 GCF_041734735.1 Babylonia areolata
CTTGTCCTTAATATCATTGCTGGATCATCATCATCATCATCATCATCATCATTTTTTCTTATTCATATTATTATCATTATCATGATGATGATGTTGTTGTTGTTGTTGTTATCACAAGACAGCACACTTCAAAGCCGAACGCAAAAACGTTCAAGCGTGTGTGATATCCAGCCACAACCTGATAATTTCACGTTTCCCCTACCCCCACCGCCCCCCTACGCCACACCACCTCCTTTCCCGTCACCACCAGAAAACAAAACAAAAAAAAAATCAATGAAGATCGATTTCCATAATCAGGCAAGTCCATAAGCCGGGCAACAGCCATGATAATGGAATGGTGTTTCATAACGAAAGACAGTTCTAATCCTTAGGACAACGTTTAACCAGTTCGTCAATACAGCCTCCACCCCCCCCCCCCCCATCCCCCCCCCCGCCCTCCCCCCCTCCATTTTCGCTTCTCTCCCTAAGGTAGGGGTTGTAGAGGGGAGGGTTGGTGGGGGAGGGGGTTGGGGGGGTTGGCAAGGCAGCAGCGGTTTCAGTTTCAGTTTGTCAAGGAGGCGTCACTGCGTTCGGGCTTATCCACATTCGCTGCACCACATCTGCTAAACAGATGCCTGAAAAAAAAAAAAAAAAAAAAACCCAACAAAACAAAAAAAAAAACAGCATAGCCCAACATGCTCAGTCAGGCATTGAAGTGCATGCACCATATATGTGCGTTCATATCAGAATGGATTTCTTCTACACAAGACAACACCTACGTTACCATGGGTTGGTTTTTTTTTTTTCAGTACGCCAGGTGCGTGCTACACACGGGACCTCGGTCTACCGTCTCATCCGAATGACTAGACGCTCAGTTTGATTTTTCCAAGACAAACTTGGGGGGGACAGAAAGGGCGAGAGCGGGCGGGGGGGGATTCGAACTCACACCCTCAAGAACACAGTACTGGCAGATGAGCAGCGTCTTAACCATTCTGCTACCTTTTGGACAACCTTTAATCGGTTCGTCAATACAGCCCCCCCCCCCCCCCCCCCCCCCCCCCTCCCTTCCACCACCTCCAGCACTTTTCTCACTTTTCGCTTTCGCTATTCTCCCTCTGGTGATGTGTATGTGTGTGGGGAGGGGAGGGGAGGGGAGCATGTGGGGGTGGGTGAAGGGAGGGGGGAGGGGGGAGAGGGGGGGAGGGGTGGGGGGGTTGACGAGGCAGCTAAGGACCACACCGACAAAGCACCGGTTTGCGCACGGGGTTCGGTGTTCCCCTCCTAAATACTTCACGCAGATGATCACTTCAAAGACCAGCTTTAGAAGGGGATAATAACAAGCTTCTCCTTGCACAGGGAACACAGCAGCAGCAGCAGCAGCAGCAGAAGAAGAAGAAGGAAGAAGAAGAAGGAGAAGAAGAAGAAGAAGGAGAAGAAGGAGAAGAAGGAAGAAGAAAAGCACCAGCACTAACGGTGTTAATTTTGGTATTGGATCGATACAGGGAGGGAAAGGGGAAGGGTAGGGTAGGGTGCAGCTGAGTATGTAGTCTGTTCATTTTGACGGAGAGAAAGCGAGAAAAAAAAAAAAAGGTGTGAGTTGTGTTGTCTATACACGAGGTTGATACCAGTTAGGTACAACATCGCTTTTAACCTATATAGTGAGAGAGAGAGAGAGAGAGAGAGAGAGAGAGAGAGAGAGAGAGAGAGAGAGAGAGAGAGAGAGAGAGAGAGAGAGAGAAAGTGTGTGTGTGTGTGTGTGTGTGTGTGTGTGTGTGTGTGTGTGTGTGTGTGTGTGTGTGTGTGCAAATGATACTGGAGGAAACCAGTGCACATTCACAACCAAAGAACCCCTCTGTCATTTCAAAATACTTTCGCAAAGATACATGAACAGAAAGAAACAGATCAGTTTCAGTTTCAGTAGCTCAAGGAGGCGTCACTGCGTTCGGACAAATCCATATACGCTACACCACATCTGCCAAGCAGATGCCTGACCAGCAGCGTAACCCAACGCGCTTAGTCAGGCCTTGAGAAAAAAAAAAGAAAAAGAAAAAAAAGTTGAATAAATAATAGATAAGCTTACATAAATAAATAAGAAACTGAACAAATCAGAGATAATGAATATGAATAATAAACCAAATAGGTAATAATAAAAAAAAAATAATAATAAAAAGTGAGAGAGAAAACTGGAAGACAAAAGGGCAGCGGTTTGGAGGTAAATTAAATTCCCTGTATTTGTACTTGTATTTCTTTTTATCACAACAGATTTCTCTCTGTGAAATTCGGGCTGCTCTCCCCCAGGGAGAGCGCATTCGCTACACTACAGCGCCAACCTTTTTTTCTTTTTTTTTTTCTTTTTTTGATAATTTTTCCTGCGTGCAGTTTTATCTGTTTTTCCTCTCGAAGTGGATTTTTCTACAGAAATTTGCTAGGAACAACTCTTTCGCTGCCGTGGGTTCTTTTACGTGCGCTAAGTGCATGCTGCACACGGGACCTCGGTTTATCGTCTCATCCGAATGACTAG
>NC_134892.1:21202001-21204501 GCF_041734735.1 Babylonia areolata
CAGAAAGACAGAGAGTGAGAGAGAGAAAAAAAGAAGAAGAAGAAAAAAAAAGGAAAAAGAAAAAAAGAAATACAAATATACAGTGACTGAGACACAGACAGAATAATAAACAGAGAGAAATGCAGAGATACAGAGACTGAGACAGGGGAGGTAGCGGGGGATGGGGCACGGGGGGGTGGGGGGTGGGGGTGGGGGGGGGCGAACGGAAGAGGGAGCCGGAATAATTAGGCGCCAGGTATTGTAACAATTACAGTCCAAGAGATGGAGAGACAGAGAGAGAGAGGCGCGTGGGGTGGGGGTTGGGGGGTGGGGGTGGGGGACAGGGAGAGAGAGAGAGCGAGAGAAAAAGAGATTAGGGTATGGGGGGGTGGGGGGGGGCAGAGAGGGACACAGAGAGAGAGAGAGACAGAGACAGAGAGACAGAGACAGAGACGGAGAAACAGAAAGAGATCGAGAAAGAACACACACACACACACACACACACACACACACACACACACACACACACACACACACACACACACACACACAAATGATGCAGAGAGAAAGAGAGAGAGAGAGTGAGGGGCGGTGACAGTGAGAGACAGAGGGAGACAGATGGACAGACAGTGAGTGATAGACACGAGGACATCCATACAGCCATCCAGACAGACAGACAGAGAGAAGAAAAAAGAGAAAGAATACAGAGACAGACACAAGGAAAGAAAGAAAGGGAAAGCAACAAAGAAGAAAGAGCAGAAGAGGCAGACAGAGAGACAGACAGACAGACACCGAGAAAGACAGACAGAGAAATGGACAGCAGCATAGAAGAAAGAGTAGAAAGAGGCAGAAAGACAGACAGACAGACAGACACTGAGAAAGACAGACAGAGAAAAGGAGAGCAGCATAGAAGAAAGAGTAGAAAGAGGCAGAAAGACAGACAGACAGACAGACAGACACTGAGAAAGACAGACAGAGAAATGGAGAGCAGCAAAGAAGAAAGAGCAGAAAGAGGCAGAAAGACAGACAGACACCGAGAAAGACAGACAGAGAAATGGACAGCAGCAAAGAAGAAAGAGCAGAAAGAGGCAGAAAGACAGAGAGACAGACAAAGACAGAGAAACCGGAACAAGACAGCCTGGCGAGACAGCCAGACACAGAAACAGAGGTAAGAGATAAGGGTGAGGAGCAAATGTAGACCTGAAAAGCACTGAAACTGGAGCCAGCCAGCCAGAGAGCCAACTAGACAGCCAGACAGACAGACAGAGAGCCAACTAGACAGCTAGACAGCCAGCTGGACAGACAGACAGACAACTCGACAGCCAGCCAGCCAGACAGCAAGACAGACAGAAAGCCATCCATCCAGACAGCCAGCTAGACAGACAGCCAGAGACCTAGGCAGACAGCCAGCCAGCCAGCTAGACAGCCGATCAGCCAGCAAGACAACCAGACAGACAGCTAGACAGCCAGCCAACCAGCAAGACAGGCAGCTCGACAGCCAGCCAGCCAGACAAACAGACAGGACAGGCAGACAGCTAGACAGCCACCCAGTTAGGTAGACAAACAGCCGGACAGCTAGACGGACATACAGCCACACAGACAGACAGTTAGACAAACAGCCAACCAACCAGCCAGCCAGAAAGCTAGACAGACAGACAGACAGACAGACAGACAGAGGCAAACAGTAAGGCGATAAATGAGGGGTTGAGGAGCAAATGTCAGACCATAAAAAAGCACCAGATTTAACGACACATACACACAGCTAGTGGACGGTAGGCAGGTAGGTAGGTAGAAGCCCAGAGACTACATAATTGTAATGGCTTCCTCATTGTGGACCCATTATGTACTAGGAGTATGTGTGAAAAACGTGCCGCGACAGTGTGTGGCAAGGCAAGGCAAGGCCAGGCCAGGCCAGGCCAGGCAAGGCAAGGCAAGGCAAAGTAATGCAAGGCAAGGCAATAAATGTATTTCATGGGCGTTGAAAGGTTACATACATACATATATCTGTTTACTCACATCATATGAAAAAACAACAACAAAAAAACCCAGTACCGTCAAAAAGCAAGAGGTAAACCCATTCGAGCAAACACGCGATTAAACACTAACAAGTTGTTTTTTTCATTAACACTAGACACAAATTTTGTTTCAAAAAAAATCTTTTTTCAATAGTCACACAAAGGAGAAGAATGAAAACAAAGATTAATTAAAAAAATCGAAAAGAACTACGTAGAGAAGTAACAAAGGATTTAGATTCTGAACAGTATCACAGAGAGCGCCAAGTAGAATTTAATGGAGATTGGTCGGGGTCTATTGCATCTCTGTAAACAGCTTCGTCAGATGCTTTCCAAAAAGGGGCATGAAACAAAATATAGCGAAACTCATCAGCAGTATGCCCAGTGGATCTTCTTCGTCTTCTTCTTCTGCGTTCACTCGTATGCACACGAGTGGGCTTTTACGTGTATGACCGTTTTTACCCCGCCATGTAGGCAGCCATACTCCTTTTTCGGGGGTGTGCATGCTG
>NC_134892.1:21209501-21219501 GCF_041734735.1 Babylonia areolata
ACCCAAGTGATGTTCAGATTCCTTCGTTATGATTTAGATAGGATGCAAATTTTTGTTACAGTGTATGAGCAATGATTATTCTGTAGAGACACACCCGCCTCTCCATCAACTTCTCACACATACTATTGTACCTTTGTACCATACATCTTATCTGGACAACGGCTACTCTGTTCTTATTTCAATACGAAACATATACGTTCGGAATCAAGTACACTGCTTGTTAGTGGTTGATAGGAGAGAGAAGGAGGCCCGTTTCTGTTCTGTAAAGATGTCTTTAGTGTATCTATGTAACCAATAGAAAGTTTAAACTACACGTTAACTCTCTCCATACGAACGGCGAAAGAGACGACGTTAACAGCGTTTCACCCCAATTACCATCATCAAAATATTGCAAGCGGAAGGCTCGTACACTGAAGAGGTGAATGTTGACAAAGAATACCACAATTCTGACGACGGAAGCTAAAGGTTGGGTCATTCAGACACCCACTGGACATCCGAGGGGTCTGTGTAGATGAGAAGAGAGGACTGGCCGTACTGAGTGAGTTAAATGATCAGTAACGTTGTAAGTTAACATTACCCTTTTCGGGAATTAAAAATCTTAGTGGGCATTGATTGGCAATTTGAAGACAACCCTCTCTAGTACAACAGTCACATGGTTTCCATTGAAAACAAATTGATTTGCTTGATAATTTTTGTATCCGTGATGCATTATACAGCACTGCATTGTATTGTATTACATTGTATACACCCTACACCTTAATAAAAACGGATTTCTTCTGGGACGATTGACCGAAACGCGCTGTGCAGAGCTGGCCCACCTACTCAGAAACGCTTCAAAGTCTTCCCCGTGCTTTTGCTAAAACATTGATCTACTTTCTCGCCATCAAAGAAGAAAATAAACCCAACTTGGAACAAGTGAAGGGACCCTCTGTTAGCTGCAAATTGTTACGTCTGGTCCTTTCGCAAAATGCTCCAACATCAATGTCGCGTGGCAATAATGCTTCTATTCTGAGAAGAGGCAGAAGAAGAAGGAGAGAGGGGGGGGGGGGGGGGGGGGGGAAAGAGTTTTCTATTGAAGTGTGGGAATGTCTCCTGCCCCTTAAACGACCCAGGCAACTGATGCCCCCCCCCCGCCCCCTCTCCCCCCCCGGCCCCCTCCCAACAACAACAACAAGAAAGAAGAGGCAGTTTTGAGACGCTGACATCAAAGGACAGAACTTTCCTGGATCCAATATTTCATGGCGGGAGGCACAGGGTGCAAACCTATCAATCCGCCAGCACCGTCCCCTTGAGAGTGAGGGGGAGAGAGAGAGAGGGGGGGGAGAGAGAGAGAGGGGGGGGGGGAGAGGGAGAGAGAGAGAGAGAGGGAGAGAGAGAGAGAGAGGGAGAGAGCGAGCAAGATGTCTCTTTTGCTCGTGTATAACTCCACGACCCTCCATTCCTTTTTTTTTCTCATGCATACTAATTCCAGTCCACCCCTCTTATCATAGCGCCCGCATATCTCTCCTTTTCATCATCAACGCCTTCCTCCATCGCTTCGCTCTCGCTCTCTCTCTCTCTATCCCTCTCCCCCTACCCCGCATACCCCCTCCAGACACACACACACGAAACAAGGTATGGAAGGATTTCTTCTTCTTCTTCTTCCTCCTCCTCCTTCTCCTTCTGCTTCTTCTTCTTCTCTTTCCAGGATTCGCCTTTCGATTCTTGAATTATCGACCCGTGTGCTCTATTCAGATTTCCCGTGGAAATGGCGAAGGGTTGGGATGAGAAGCTGTGATGTCGAGTCCCCAAGCTGTTTTTCTCCCATATTTTTCTTTCTGGCTCCGTCAATAATATCTCCTGCTGGCGAACTCCTCTCTCCCTTTTCTCCTTCAGGGGAAGGGGGGGGGGGGGGGGGGGGGGGGGGGGGGGGGGGGTGACTCTCATCGTTTCTCGGACTACTGGCCGCTAGTAGGAGTAACCGACCCTGACTGTCTACTGTTCTGTGTCCCTAGTCTCCACCAGCACCACCGTCAGTGATGGAGGAGCACGTGGAACTCGCCTGAAATCCGCCCCGGGGGGGAATAACTCCCCTTTACTTTGCTTTCAGCTTGGGGGAGCTAAAGAGAGTACTAGTTGTCGTTCTTCCTGGCGGGCAGTTTGAAAGAGAGAGAGAAAGGTCTAATTAACCCGTTGACATCCGAACTACGGTGAAAATCATTTCAGTATGGGGACTGTTTTATCAACTGCCTAGCCAACTGTTCTAGCCCTTTCGTAAGCATTTCAACGATGATGCCTTTCCTTTTTTTTTTTTTTTTTTTTTTTGCTGAACAAAGACTATGTTAACCCTTTCACTGCCAAGCTCGCATTTATGCAGCAGCAAGGTAGAGGACCAATGTCACTGAAGGGTGACCAGATCATGGGTCTCTTATCCATGAACCTACTGCTCTTTATGTTCGGTGGTAGGACAGGCCATATTTTCTACACATCGCAGGGGGAATCCCCAGGTATTATCAGACACCATATTTTCTGTGTTTGCAGCACAAGGGAATTTAGCACTCTAAATTGACTGGCGATGATAGGGTTAATTACGAGAAGAACGAATTGAATGGCAGAGTGAGGACTGAATCCTGACATATGAGCTTACTCTAATCTCTGTGCAGTGACAGCCCTCCACTAACCAGCATATCAATCACTGTGTCAACCTTCCCCCACCCCCACACCCCCACCTTCATTCAAAAACAACTAAACAAACAATTAATCAATCAAACAAATAAATGCACAATCAAACGAACAATGTATAAACACACAAACTGAACAAAAGTGTTTCATTTAAAGTAGCAAGACCTAAAACTCAACAAAAACAAACAAGCACGAACAACACCCCCCAAAACAACAACAACAACAACAAACAAACAAAAAAACACAACAACAACAACAACAAAAAACCCACCCCAAAAAACCACACACACACAAACAAATAAACAAAATAGACCACAGAAGCAACATCAACAAGAAAAAACAAACAACAACCAAAAAACAAAAACACACAAACACACACTTGTCTTCGGAAATAAGAAAACATTTGAAATCTTTTTTGTCGTTTTTGGCATAAAATATTAAGATTCCGAGACTATGTAATGTCTGAGGATTTCGAAAGTTTATTTTCTTATATATTTTTTTTCTATCTGAGAACTGCTTTATTTTGTGTGGTTTATCTCTAGAGTTTCAGCTCCGTAAACATAGAAACGAGACGATTAAAAACCCAAGCCATCTTCATAGATCATTGTTTTTGCAAGTTTGAACGCAAACACACTCTGACACACACACACACACACACACACACACACACACACACACTTGTGCATCTCACTCTCTGTCTGTCTGCCTGTTTGTCTCCCTGTCTGACTGTCTGTCTGTTTCCCGATCTGTCTGCCTGTGTGTCTCTCTCTGTCTGTCTCTCTGTCTGTCTGCCTGTTGGTCTCTCTGTCTGTCTCCCTGTCTGTATGCCTGTTTGTCTTTCTCTCTCTGTCTCCCTATCTGTCTGCCTGTTTGTCTCTCTCTGTCTGTCTCTCTGTCTGTCTGCCTGTTGGTCTCTCTGTCTGTCTCCCTGTCTGTATGCCTGTTTGTCTTTCTCTCTCTGTCTCCCTATCTGTCTGCCTGTTTGTCTCTCTCTGTCTGTCTCTCTGTCTGTCTGCCTGTTGGTCTCTCTGTCTGTCTCCCTGTCTGTCTGCCTGTTTGTCTTTCTCTCTCTGTCCACCTGTCTGTCTGCCTGCCTGTTTGTCGCTCTCTGTCTGTCTGCCTGTTGGTCTCTCTGTCTCCCTGTCTGTCTGCCTGTTTGTCTCTGTCTGTCTGTCTGTTTGTCTCTGTCTGCCTGTCTGTCTGTCTGCCTGCCTGTTTCTCTCTCTGTATCTCCCTGTCTGACTCTCTGTCTGCCTGTTTGTCTCTGCCTGTCTGTCTGCCTGCCTGTTTCTCTCTCTCCATCTCCCTGTCTGACCCTCTGTCTGCCTGTCTGTCTGTTGTTCTGTATGTCTGTCTGTCTGTTGTTCTGTCTGTATGTCTGTTGTTCTGTCTGCCTGTCTGTCTGTCTGTTGTTCTGTCAGTCTGTCTCTCTCCCTGTATGTCTCTGTGTGTGTGTTTGACTCTCTCTCCATCACTCTCTCCCTTTTTTTTCTCTCTCTCTCTCCCCCTCTCTCTCTATCTCTCTCTCCTCTCTTTCTCTTCCTTTCTCTCCCTCCCCCCCCCTCTCTCTCTCTCTCTCCCCACCCATCTGAATACACCCTACCCCTTCTCTCTATCCTCCCTATCCCTCTATCTATCTTTCTTTCCCCTTCTCTCTGTCTCTCTCCCCCTCGTCCCCCCCACCCCCACCCCCTCCCCCACCCCTTTCTGTTGTCCTGTCGGCATTTTCGTTTCTATCAAAGTTGATAATTCTACAGACTGTTGCCAGGGACAACCCTTTTAATAATGCCGCGGGTTGTTTAACTTGCGGCTACATGCATGCTGATCACGGGACCTCAATTTATCGTCTCATCCGAAAGACTAGCACCTAGACCACCACATAAGATTTAGTGGAGTGAGAGGGTGGGGGGGAGAGAGAAAAAATCTCGGTGTTTACATAGGAATGGAACCTGCAGACATTCTCTATGTAGATCATAGACACACAACACTAAAAAAAACAAAAAAACTCGATAACGACACATACCTGTTACCTAAAACGAAACAATGGGCTTTTCTAATGTCCAACGCGCCACACACAACACACACACACACACACACACACACACACACACACACACACACACACACACACACACACACACACACACATCTCCGAAAATAAAACAGAAACCGTCATTACCTCAGCAAGTTATATACCCGACACGAAACCTCACCCCCCAACCAACAAAACGAGGCTCGGAATATCAGAGTAATAAACCGATAACTTTCCGATCTCCTTCATAAAAGACGGACACACAAACTTGGACCATCGACGCTCCATGCAGATCCCATCATTTTGCACACGGCCCGCTAAAAAGACGCTGGATGTAAAACCGAGAAAAAGCTATCAAAGGGGCTGAAAAAAGGAGGGACTTGTGTGCTAGGCGTTGGGAAAAGGTTAATATGTCGCCTGGTTTGGTTGGAAACTGTGGGCTCATCTATTATTGTATATAAATGCAAACGATGGCGTTCTTTGTGAAAAGTGTGTTTACTATCTTTTGTCATGGTTGATTTTTGTTTTTGTTTTTTTTTTTCGTTTTTCGCCAATGTCATGGGAATGTCATCTTCTAAACCCTTTTATTTTACAGAAAAGAAAAAAAAAGAGAAAACAACAACAACAACAAACAAACAAAAAAAAGAAAAAAAAACAACAACAAGAAACACACACACACACACACACACACACACACACACACAAAACAAACAAACAAAAAACAACAACCAAAAACAACAACAACAAACAAACAAAAAAAGAGCAAAAAACCCCCAAACAAACAACAACAAAAAACCCATCACAGAAAACAAATGATCATTCAATCAAACAAACACTCATACAATATGTTCTGGTGTTCCAAATTCGCTATCAAAACCCCTCCCGTTATTTTCACACACACACACACACACACACACACACACATATATATATATATATTCATTTATTTACCTATTCATCTATTTATTTGTTCATCAAACTTGTCACATCCTGGTTCACGATCTTGGAGAAGTATCACTCTCACACACCCCTCCGTAAATATTTATCTCATTTCATCTATTTCCTTCTCTCTGCCTGCCTTTCTTTTTTCCCTTATCGCTGTCCATGCTCAACGAAAAACAAACATGCCAAACATTAGACAGTTCTTCTGTCTTTGCTGCTGTGTGCTCACGTCAGATGATCGGTGTTAGGACAGGCCCGGCGCTTCCTTTTTTGAGGGAAGTGTCTGGGTTGGTTCCAATGTACCTTTTATTTACCTGTGTGCTAGCTGAATCGGTAGCGTAAGCAGCACTGATTTGAAGTTGTGTACCTTGTGAATGGAGAGAGTTACCACTCTTTACTATCTGCTAATCATTACACTGCTTTCATCACTACCCTCTGTTGCAGACACACACACACACACACACACACACACACACACGTCTAATATCACTCGAATTGAAAAGACGTTAAATTAAAGAAAGAACACACAGACACACATATACAGACAAATTACAATACCCCACCCCCCAACCCCCGCGCCCCTACACTCTCCAATGTGTGTCAGGTCAGGAGCATAGCCCTTGCTACTGGTACCATGAAACCCAGTACTACTTGCCGCATGCGAAGTCTCCCAACCAATGAGAATTCTCAATAATTATCACCACTGCTTTCTGTTTTCCTATCCACTGTTTCGCAAACTGCAATCAATTCATTCAGCCACTCCTGACGACATGTTTTACATCTATTTGCTTATTTATCATCATTGTTATCTTATTTATATATTTATTTATTATTGTTATTATTTTATGTATTTATTTATTATTATTATTATTATTATTATTATTACTACTACCTTTTTTTTAAAATTATTATTTATTTATTTATTTGTGTAAGCTTATCTATTATTTATTCACCTTTAAAAAAAAAATACATTATAATTATTTATTTATTTATTTATTTATTTATGTATTTGTGTAAGCTTATCTATTATTTATTCACCTTTTTTTTTCCCCTCAAGGCCTGACTAAGCGCGTTGGGTTACGCTGCTGGTCAGGCATGTGCTTGGCAGATGTGGTGTAGCGTATATGGATTTGTCCGAACGCAGTGGCGCCTCCTTGAGCTACTGAAACTGAAACTGAAACTCAGCCACTCCTACCGCACATAAATAAACACATACCACAAAAAAAAAAAACCCACCAAAAACACTGCTTCATGTTTTTGTGGGTGTTTTTTTTTTCCTCAAAGGTCTTTAAAAAAAATTTCAGTCATGTTTCTACTCGCCTTTAACCCTCCCAAGTAGAAGTAACCCCTTTACCGTTACATTTCCGTTTAAACCGTTACACTTTCTGTTCCCTCTATCGTCTTGGACATAAATCACTGGTTAGACATCCCCCACCCCCCCCTACCCCCTACCCCGTCCCCACGAAACTCCGCCCCACCCCTCTATCAACTTTTCAAACTCTACACACACACACTCCCATCCCAATCTTAAGCCCCTGGGCTGTGTAAGACAGGAAGAGAGAGAGAGAGAGAGAGAGAGGAGAGAGAGAGAGAGAGAGAGAGAGAGAGAGAGAGAGAGAGAGAATGTGTGTGAGTGCGTGTTTCTCTGTGTGAGCGCGTGTGTCAATGTGTGTGTGTGTGTGTGTGTATCTGTGTGTCTGTGTCTGCGATGTGGATGGAGCCAGACCAGACTGATACAGCGAATAGCTGTGATTATCTACACCCCTACCCCCCCCCCTCCATCCACACCCCACCCCCCACCCCCAGGCCCCCCTCTCCCAACCACGCCCACCGCCCCCCACCCCCACCCCGATAAAAAAAAAAGCTTTTGGCTTCCAGCAATGGGGGAGTGGTGGGGGAGGGGTAGGGAGGGAGGAGGAGAGGGGTTGGGCGGGGGGTGGGGGGGAGAGAGAGAAGGGGGTAGGCCAAATTAGCACTTACCGTTTCCAGAGACCAGTACCGTCGATCCTCCCAGGAGAATCACCAGCCGAAGCAGAAGCCTTCTGGACATACTGGAGGAGGAGGAGGAAGAGGAGGAGGAGGAGGAGGAGGAGGAGGAGACAGTTTGGCGACTCATCCAACGACAGTGGTGGTGGGGGTGGCGGCTGAGGGGGGAAGGTGGTGGAGGAGGTGGTAGAAACATGGCGGCTAGATGACGACAAAAGTCTATGATCAGATTTTTTTTTCCTTCTTTCGTTATTCTTTTTTTTTCTTCTTCTTCTTTCTTTCTTTCTTTTTTTTCTCGTAGGCACACAACACAAACGGCAGCTCCCGTGGTTGGCCACCAAGTGGTCCTTGTCAAGAGATCTGTGTTGATGGGGTGACGACGACGACGAACAACGAACAATGATGACGAAGACAATGAAGCGGCCTTTGTGTCCCCAGCGCACGTGCAATTCGAGAAATTAAGTCTGTGACTTTTTTTTTTCCGTTTCTTCTTTCTTCTTCTTCTTCTGTTCTTTTACTTTCGTGGATATCACTTGCTATGTAGAAGTTAATACACGGTGAAGTTATTGTTTGTTAATACAGAAAATCAACTGAGGATTTTGTGAGTGAAACTGAAAACTATCATAAACTGAAAAAAAAGAAAAGAAAAAACATGTTTCACGTGGGAAAAGTGTCTCTGAGTTTTAGAGCTCCACTAGCTTTACCCCTCCCCTCCCTCCACCCCCCCCCCCCAACCCCTCCACACCACCCTTGTTGTGGTCATTCATGTGGTCAATATCTTAACTTTGGCTCGAAGTTTTAGCGCAAAACAATGTCACGTTGAAGGGAAATAAGAATTTTTTTTTTCCCAGTTACTGACAGTAGACAATATTCACATGAACAGCTAAACTGAATACTCACATGAACGACAAGACTGGATATTCACGCGAAAAAACCTCAACTGAATTTAATATTTTTATATTTCCGACTAAACTAAATATCCACACGTACAACTAAAGCGAATACTCCATTGTCCGACTAAACAGAACATTCAAACAAAGAACATAAGTTAACTAACCCTCACATAAACAACACAAATGAATAGTCGCATGAACAAACGAAGCAAATAATCACATGAAACCACTCACATGAAAACTCCCTGCGAACAACAAAAAGTGAATACTTACTTGAACAAGCAAAACGCTGACACAGGAAACGGTGTATGTCTGACATGAGAAACAAGAAAATGACAAGCTCGTCTCAACATAGTCCATGCTCTTCGAGAAATGATAATGGTAATAAGTCTGGCCAATCCTGGTATTCTGAAGTGACATTTCTGTAGGCATTATAAACAGCACTGGTTGCTTTTTTTTGTTTTTTTTTTGTTTGTTTGCTTGATTTTTTGTTTTTGTTTTTTGTTTTGTTTTTGATTTGATTTTACTTCTATCAAGTTTCAATATCGATACTTTTTTTTTTCTTCTAAGGGTTTTTGTTTGAAACAAGTATCATAATATCCGCGTGGTTGGCTGTGTTGGTGTTGGTGTTGTTGCTGTTGTTTGAGAATGTGTGTGTGTGTGTGTGTGTGTGTGTGTGTGTGTGTGTCAGTGTCAGAGAGAGAGAGAAAGAGAGAGAGAGAGGAAGAGAGAGAGAGAGACAGAGACAGAGTGAGCGAGTGTGTGTGTGTGTGGGGGGGGGGAGGGGTTGAGTGTGTGTGTGGGTGGATGGGTGGGGGTGGGTAGGTGTGGGCGTGCGTGTTCGTCCGCTAATAACACTTCCTCCCCTCACTTCGCTCTCTCTCTCTCTCTCTCTCTCACACACACACACACACACACACACACACAGAGTTCTGAAATGAGAAACTGTAATCCCACCTCCTGCTGGTAATTCAAGACCAGTAATTTCCCCTCCTTTATCATCAGGTGTTTTTTTTAAATTTTGTTGTTCCTTTTTGATCATTTTTTATATTATTTTTGTTTGTTTTGCTTTTGTTTTTTGTTTTTTTTTTCTTTTTTTTCTTTTTTTCCCCCTCTTCTTTCTGTTCATATTTTTCGTTCTTTGGAGTCATCTTTTTTTAATTAAAAAAAAAAAAATTCTCTATTCACAGTGTAACCCCCCTCCCCCACCCCTCCTCACCCCCTTTCTCCCACCCCCACCCTCCTCCCCTCTCCACGCACTCAGTTCACCCTGTTGGCATAGTTTAACCCCTCGACTGCTAAGCTTTGGTGAAGTAGAAAAAAAACAACCCCAAAAAACAAAGAAGAAGAAGAAGAAGGAGTTTTCTTTGACTGGTTTGAACAAATGATGGGGGATGGATCAGTCCTGAAATCTTGCCCTTCGAGGTCGGCTGGACAGCAAAATATCGTGACCTGATTTTGGGTGAAATGCCAGACATCAGTATGG
>NC_134892.1:21227001-21232001 GCF_041734735.1 Babylonia areolata
CTTGTGCTGTGAACAGAGATAGGATGGCGTCTAAGAAAAAAACTGGGGATTCCCCTGTGATGGGTAGAAAATATGCCCTATCCTACCACCGAAATTAAGAGCAGCAGGTTCATGGATAACAGACCCATGATCTGGTCGTATTTAACTCTCTCCATACGAACGGCGAAAGAGACGACGTTAACAGCGTTTCTCCCCAATTACCACCATCAAAATATTACAAGACGGAAGGCTCTTACACTGAAGAGGTGAATGTTGACAAAGAATACCACAATTCTGACGACGGAAGCTAAAGGTTGGGTCATTCAGACACCCACTGGACATCCGAGGGGTCTGTGTAGAGGAGAAGAGAGGACTGGCCGTACTGAGTGAGTTTTAAGTGACATGGATGCTCTACCTAGCTGGTGCAGAACTGCGACATTGGCGTTCAACTGAAACTGAAGATGTACACCAGAGACAGAAATTTGTCTAATCACCACTAGAAAAAAACACAAAAACACACACACACACAAAAAACACTGTATATCATATACGTGGTGTATAGACACTTGCGTATGCACCACCAAAAACACACATACACTGTCTGTTACACACCGGACCCATACACGCTTGTCTATACACCGCTAAATACACACATACACTTGCTGTCTGTCATGAACCAAACATAAAGCCACTTGTCTTTACATTGGCGGGGATACATAGACACTGTTCAGCATACACCAGAACTATAGCCACTACTTGTCTACACGCCACCAGAAACACATAGACGCTGCCTATCATACCTCAGACATAATATAGTCATTCGGATGAGACGATAAACCGAGGTCCCGTGTGCAGCATGCACTTAGCGCACGTAAAAGAACCCACGGCAACAAAAGGGTTGTTCCTGGCAAAATTCTGAAGAAAAATCCACTTCGATAGGAAAAAACAAATAAAACTGCACGCAGGAAAAAATACAAAAAAAAAAATAGGTGGCGCTGTAGTGTAGCGACGCGCTCTCCCTGGGCAGAGCAGCCCGAATTTCACACAGAGAAATCTGTTGTGATAAAAAGAAATACAAATACAAATAAAGACACGCGTACACACCTCCAGAGACACATAGGCACTGTCCGTTCTACACGAGACATATAGACACGTGTCTATACCAACCGAAACACACTGGCGCCCACTGTCTATATTATAAATCTGACCTATAGACACGTGCGTATACACCACCGGGAATACACGCGCGCGCTCACTGTCAATTATAAATCTGACCTACGGACACTTGCCTGTCCAGCACGGGAGACGCGGAGACACTCGCGGTCTGTTACTAGTCTGACCTAGAGCCAATTGTTAGTCTACGCACCACCAGAGACATCTAGACACTGAGTGTCTATACAACATCTGAGACAGACCCCGGGGTAACGGTGGGTCCGGCAAAACACAGACACACAGACACACGCTAACGATTCCTGAGCACAAACTAACTACCGATCAAAACTCTCCGCTGTTCTCCCAGTGTGGCCCTCTGTCCCCGGTCACACACACACACACACACACACACACACACACACACACACACACACACACAAACAGGCCATAAATATTCACGTGCCGGCCTTCCTTCTCAATCCCCTGCCTCCTCCCCTCCCCTCCCCCTTCCCCTCCCTCCCCTACCCCCCCCACGCCCCCCCCCCACCCCACTCCCCGTTTGTAACAACAATCCCCCCCCCCCCCCACATCACCACCAGCCAAAGACAGAGCAGTTGGGTGAGCAACGGAAGGGAGAGAACCGAAAGGAGTGGCATCCCTTGGACGTGATCACCCCCTCCACCCCCCCAACCCCCTCCCTCAACCTTACCCCTACCCTTACTGGCGGGAGGTAGTTGAAAGAGTGGCTTCCCCTTCACAGAGGGCTACGAACGATGCTGGGTTTGGGAGAGAGAGAGAGAGAGAGAGAGAGAGAGACAGAGAGAGAGACAGAGAGAGAGAGAGAGAGAGAAAGAGGAATGAGGAATAATAATATTCGAAGAAGGAAGAAGGAGAGAAAGAAAGAGGAGAAGAAGGATAAGGAGGAAGAGGAGGAGGAGGAGGAGAAGGAATGGGGAGGAAGACAATGAAGCGGAGGAAGAACGAGAGAAAGAAGAGGAATAGGAGGAGGTGAAGGAAGGGGGGAGGTGGAGGAGGAGGAGGAGAAAGAGAAGGAAGAAGAGGAGGAGGAAGAGGAGGAGAAGGAAGGAAGAGGAGGAGGAGGGCAAAGTGGAGGATGAGGAAGGGGAGGAGAAAGAGAAGGGAGAAGATGAGGAGAAGGAAGAGGAGTAGGAGAAAGAGAAGGAAGAAGAGGAAGAGTAGGAAGAGGAGGAAGAGTACAAGGAAGAGGAGGAGGAGGAAGATATAGAGAAGGAAGCAAGGGTGGAGGAGGAAGAAGGAAGAGGGGGAGGAAGGGAGAACGAGGAGGAGGAAGAGGAGCAGAAGGGGAGAAAGACGAGAAGGAGGAAGAGGAGGGATAGAATAAAAAAAAAAAAAAAGGACCCCCCACTGGTATTGAATAACAGGCTGCGACGGAATTGGAATTTTGCCATGGCGCGGCAGGTGAGGGGAGACATGGATTTTGCACGTGCGAAATGTCTCTCTCTTCTTTTTTTTTTTGTGTGTGTGATGTTCCACTTTCAGTTTGTGTTGTTGTTTTTTTCCCCCCCTTTTCTTTCTTCTTCAATGTTTTCTGCCTTGGACTTCATCGATTTTTCCCTCCCTCTCTCTCTCTCTCTCCCTCTCTCTCTCTCTCTCTCTCTCTTGCTCAGTGGGATGGCCAACCAGGAAAGGCAAGGGTTCACCCCCCCCCCCGCCCTCCTCCCCCCCCCCACCTCCTTTCTTGTTAACTCAGAAGCCTGTTCCAAATAGCAAACGGCATAGTTTTACATCTTTCTTCTGATCCTGGGCTTTTCTGACAAACACTGAAGGGTGTGTGTGTGTGGGGGTGGGGGTGGGGGGTTAAGGGTGGGGGTGGCGGAGGAGAAGGGCCACAGGATGAGAGAGAGAGACAGAGAGAGAGAGAGAGGTGGGGAGAGGGGGGGGGAGAGATGTAGAGACATAGAGACAAAGACAGAGACACGGACAGAGGTGGGGGTGAGGGGGAGAGAGAGAGAGAGAGAGAGAGAGAGGGGGGGGGAGAGAGAGAGGGGAGAGAGAAAGAGGGAGAGAGAGAGAGAGGTGGGGAGAGAGAGGGAGAGAGGGAGAGAGAGAGAGGTGGGGAGAGAGAGAGAGAGACATTGAGAGAGAGAGACGTGAGGAAAGGGGGGGGAGAGTGAGAGAGAGGTTGGAAGAGGGGGGAGAGAGAGGGGGGGAGAGGGGGGGAAAGAAAGAGACAGAGAGAGGTGGGGAGGGGGAGAGAGAGGGGGAAGAGAGAGAAAGAGAGGGGGAGAGAAACAGAGAGAGAGGGGGGTAGAGAGAGAGAGAGGTGGGGAGATGGGGAAAGAGAGAGATAAAGAGAGGAGAAGAGAGAGAGGGGGAGAGAGAGAGAAAGAGGGAGGGAGAGAGATTGGGAGAGGGGGAGAGAGGGAGAGAGAAAGACACAGAGAGAGAGGTCGGGAGACGGGGGAGATGAGAGGTGGGGAGAGGGGAGAGAGAGAGAGAGAGAGAGAGAGAGAGAGAGAGAGAGAGAGGCGGAAAAAAACGATGGTGTGTGTGTGTGTGTGTGTGTGTGTGTGTGTGGAGATGGTGGGGAGGGGGTTAGATGATAAAATTGTGCCAATTATAATGTTTTTCACATAATGCAACCCATCGAAAGCACGCACACACACGCGAGCGTGCGTGTACACGCAAACTCAAAGACACACAAGCACGAAAGCAAGCACACACACACACACACACACACACACACACACACACACACACACACACACACACACACACACACACACACACACACATTATGCAGAGCTGAATCTGTTACTGATGAAGAAGAAGAAGAAGAAGAAGAAGAAGAAGAAGAAGAAGAAGAAGAAGAAGAAGGAGGAGGAGGAGGAGGAGGAGGAGGAGAAGAAGAAGAAGGAGGAGGAGGAGGAGGAGGAGGAGGAGGAGGAGGAGGAGGAGGAGGAGGAGGAGGAGAAGAAGAAGAAGAAGAAGAAGAAGAAGAAGAAGAAGAAGAAGAAGAAGAAGAAGAAGAAGAAGAAGAAGAGAAGGAGGAGGAGGAGGAGGAGGAGGAGGAGGAGGAGGAGGAGAAGAAGAAGAAGACGAAGAAGAAGAAGAAGAAGAAGAAGAAGAAGAAGAAGAAGAAGAGAAGGAGGAGGAGGAGGAGGAGGAGGAGGAGGAGGAGAAGAAGAAGAAGAAGAAGAAGAAGAAGAAGAAGAAGAAGAAGAAGAAGATCATCTCGATCTCACAGCAAACAGATAAATCAAACAACGGAGCTAAAATCAAACAAGAAAAAAAAAAAACATGACACAAACAAGCAACATGTGATTGAAGACTCACTGAACCCAATTGACATTTACAACCCCCTCTTTTTTCTCATTTCCCAAACAACGGACGCATACAAGGCTATCATTACCAGCACAGGTTGTTAGCTAAAAGAAGCTATTTCTTCTTTTTCTTTCCTTTTTTTTTACTAGTAGTAGAGAGTCTGTGGTTAAACAACATTTTCTAAATCAGAGGCAGGAAGGTCATCCAAGTTCAGACGCTCAAAGAACCCCTCTAAAACATTTTTAGATGTTTCAAAGTAACTGCTGGCTTGAAAATTCACCTCCTGCTTCATTCCATGAAAACAAATGACCGTGTGCGGCAGGTATTTGGCGCTCGGCAATTCATCTTCGCTAACAAAGGAAATGATCGTCCATTCATTATTCGTAAAGCACACAGTGAAAAAGTCAATGGGTTTGCAATGCACACGCACTAATCACACACACACACACACACACACACACACACACACACACACACACACACACACACACACACACACACACACACACACACACATAGAGTGAGAGAGAGAGAGAGGAGAAAGAGAGAGAGAGAGGAAGAGA
>NC_134892.1:21274501-21277001 GCF_041734735.1 Babylonia areolata
CACACACACACACACACACACACACACACACACACACACACACACACACACACACACACACACACACACACACACACACACACATTCTTCAAATACTTACCCACACGCCAGTACAGTCTGGCGTTTCCGGTTACAAGCATGTTTAATACAACACTGCTCCAAAAATATTTATTTTTCTTTTCTTTTCATAAATGAAGAATAAATCCACACGCTGACACACATTTCCGAAAAAAACAATGGAACACACTTCACAAAATGTCCATCTTCGCATTTTATTTTGAAATAATATTGGTTTCATCAAGCTGACATCAGGTAACAGCATCCACTCACAAATATCCAAACGCCAAAAAAGGAGAGAAAAAACACACACACACACACAAAATCAACGCATTTATTTCAAATATTGTCTTTCCATTTCCCGCCAAAACAGAGATAGACGCAGACACACACAACAACACAACACAACACAACACACACTGATATATATATATATAACATCGACACAACAAAAACACTCTACAACACCCCAACCCACACTTCCCAACCCCCCCCCCCCCCCCCCCACCCACACACACAATCAAACAAAAGAAAACAAAACCAACAACAAAAACCACCCCCCAACGAAAGATCCACTCAGGCAAACACTTCACAAGGATGAACACACCCTTCCCCATCCCCAACCCGTAACCCCACAACAAACCAAACCAAATCCCCCCCCCCCCCCCACCCCCCCCCCCCCCTCCTCACCCCCACAAAACATCTACTCACGCAAACGCTTCACCCGGATGAACCAGGTGCGCTGCTCCCCAGTTCCCCCCCTTAGGGAAGTGACGTTGCAGCCGTAGCCTCTCGTCTCCCCTTGCCTCAGGTCAGTCACCAGGGTGCGCAGCACCGTCCTCTTGGAGTCTCGCTGGTCCACGTCACAGGACGAGAAAGAGTTGGAGGTGAAACACTCTGGGTTGAGCAGCAGAGTCACCGAAGCCAAACGCCGACTGGTGTTCCGAGCGCTGAAGAGGGAAAGGGAGGCCACTTTGGCGTCCGCTGACAGCGCACTTCCGCTGCACGTGACCTCCAGGACTGACGGGATACCTTCGAAGACCTTGTAGCTCAGTCCTGTGGTTTGGTTTGGGGTTGGTGGTTGAAGGGTTGAGGTAGTGTGGAAGGAAGAGCAAGAAGATTGAATGGTTTAAACGTTTAGAAATATGTCAAGAAGCGAGACAGAAGAGAGTATAAAGTCTTGACAGAAAACAAAAAACAGAACAAACTTTGAACAGCATCTGGAAACTTGTGCTTATGATTATTGTGCTCTTAATCTTTCATGTCACACATACGACCTACAAAACGGGAACGGTGAAAGATACACAGAATAGCACACACACACACACACACACACACACACACACAACAACAACAACAACAAACAAACAAACACATTTACACTCACACAAATACACATACATTAACACAAAGAGGGAGAGGGAGCGTGGAGAGAGAGAGAGAGAGAGAGAGAGAGAGAGAGAGAGAGAGAGAGAGAGAGGAGGCAGGAAGAGATACAAGAGAGACAGATACAGGAACAGAGACAGAGACAGACACAAAAAAAAGGAGTCTGTATTACCTTCAATAACAAAAGATCTTTCCCCCCTCTTTTTGGTTTGTTTGAATTTTCGATTCTGGCAACAAAACGCCTTTTCTCTCTGAAGGACCTAATTAATTTAAATCGAACATTTCAAAACAATTGGTTTTTTTTTTTAATGATGAAAAAAGACACGCGAAAATATAAGTGCTTTCACATTCAATGCCTTCTCTTACCTTAGTGTTTGGTAGTCACACAATTATTCCATTACACTGTCAGTTTCATTTAAATTCATAACGAAGATGTGACAGACCTATGTGTTGCTCTGTCTGGCTTTCTTTGTGAGTAATTATCCTTTGGTCTTTGAAATATTGAAAGAATGCCGGCAATGGATAGTTTAGACGAACATAGTTTGGTCCGTGTAACATCCGAATCTTTTTTTTTTTCTTCCCCCCCCCCCCCCTTCTTTCCCTGGCTCTGGCTTTGCGTACATTTGTGCTACACGGGGGTAATTAAATATATTTAATTTAAAAAAAAAGTAACACTCTATTAGGAGAAAAAAAAAATCACTGACAGACTGCTTATTAAATAGGTAAAAAAAAGGTTAATGCTTATTACAGGAATATAAACAGTGCTTGAGAATTAAATTAGAAAAAAAGTTACATGGATTTCGAGGCTTAGTTTTTTTAATTTATTTATTTATATTAAAAAGAAATAAAGAATCGTTTTGCATTGTTATCTGTTTGTGGAAATTGTATTTAATTTTGAAATAATTGTTTTGGGATTTTCATTTGAACAAAAAAAAAAAAAAAGAAAAACTGCTTTGAACAGAAACTGCGTTATACAATCACTGATGATCTTTCGCTATTATCATCATCATCGTTATCATCATAATCATCATCGTTTTGGATTTTTTTTTTAAATCTA
>NC_134892.1:21292001-21299501 GCF_041734735.1 Babylonia areolata
TGAGGGGGTGACAAACCTTCCAAACGGCGGGATCGGGTTCCTTCTGGAGAAATCCTATCCTTGGATGAAATAGAATACTTTGATATTTCTTTGTGCCTGCTCATCCTCCACAACCTCCCTGCACCCCCACTCTCTCTCTCAAAAGAAAAAAAAGAAGGGGTTGGGGTGAATGTGTGTGTGTGTGTGTGTGTGTGTGTGTGTGTGTGTGTGTGTGTGTGTGTGTGTGTGTGTGTGTGTGTGTGTGTGTGTGTGTGTGTGTGTGTGTGTGTTGAGGCAGAGAGGGAGAGATATGGAGAGAGTGACAGACAGATAAAGAGTGAGAGGAGAAGAAGAAGAAGAAACACAGAGAGAGACAGACAGACAGACAGACAGACAGACACAGACAGAGAGATATTCACACGGAAACAGAGACACAGCCTGTGAGAAACAGACAGAGAGACTGATCAGAGACATAGAGAGACAGAGACAGGCAGAGAGAGAGAGAGAGAGAGAGACACACACAAAGAGAGACATAACAAGAACACCTGTCTACCTGTCTGTCTGTCTGTCTCTGTCTCTCTTTCCCCGCTCCTCACCCACCCCACCCCATCCCACCCGACCCTTACCGCTCCAAAACACACATACATACATACACAAACATCCTCTCTTTCTGCGACAAAGCGCAATGAATGCACTTAAAACAACATCAGTGTTCTGTAATACTGATAATGTTCATTCAAGGAAAAATCAATAACGCAGCGAAACGAATTGAATAAATTAAGAGGAATTTAAAAAAAAAAAAAGAAAAAAAAGAAAAAAAGAAAAGAAAACAACAACAACAAAAACAAAAACACACAAAAATCCGGTATTTTGAATTTAAAAAAAAAAAGAACAAAAAACAAATTTAAAACACAAAATAAACAAAACAGTAGGACAAAATCTGGCCAGACACAATACAAAACACAAACAATGTAGAGAACAACAACAACAACAACAACCAAACAACAAGAACATCTCTCTCTCTCTCTCTTTCTCCCTCTCTCTCATATACGCGCGCACACACACACACACACACACACCACACACAAGCACTCCCCCTCCCCTCCACCCCTCACACACACACACACACACACACACACACACACACACACACACACACACACACAAGCAAAGCGCTGACAAGGCACAAGTCCAGCCAGACACAACAAACAAAAGAGACAGACAGACAGACAGACAGACAGACAGACACACAACATCATCAGCATCAGCAGTAGCAGCAGCAGCAGTAATATCGAAGCAGGCAAGCACGCAGCAACCGACAACGCTGTGACCTATATATAGCCTTACATCCAACAGAGCCAGAGTCGTGTTCCACCTCACCCCCCCCCCCTCCCCAACCCCCCCCCCCCCTCACTCCCCCACCCACTAGACTTCCCCCCACCCTCCCCTCCCTGCCCCCTCCCCACCACCCCTCTCCCCCCCCCACCCCCCACCCCCAAAAGAACCCAGACTTTCAGCCAAACTAAATAACAAAATCGATAATCGTCCTAGACTTTGCACGCGCGCAGCAGCGACTGCCGGCGACACACACACACACACACACACACAGACACAGACACGCGCGCGCGTGCACAGACAGACAGAGACAGACAGACAGATAGGGGGTTGGGTGTGGGTGGGTGGGGTGGGGGAATCTTTCGAGCTTCCACCATCCATTCAGAGATGCTGGCTTTGTGTGTGTGTGTGTGTGTGTGTGTGTGTTCTGTGAGCGAGACTGACTGAGAGAGAGAGAGAGAGAGAGAGAGAAACTCAATGAATGCTGAGCCCATGTGACAAGTGACGCGACGCGCGTGTTGGCCTACTTTGTGTGTGTGTGTGTGTGTGTGTGTGTGTGTGTGTGTGTGTGTGTGTGTGTGTGTGTGTGTGTGTTCAATCTCGCTGGTTGCGAATCTCGCTCGCGTGGTCTAAGGGGTATAACTGTTGTTTTCTTTCAGTGCAGATCGCACAACACATTACTTGGTTTGCTTGCCTCCCTTGCACATGGAGCCAATAAATGCTGAAAAAAAAAGAAAAAAAAAAAGAAAAAGAAAAAAAGTGATTGCAAGACTGACTGACTGACTATCTAATTGACCAACCAATCAACCAACTAAGTGTATACGTAACACATACATACAAATAATATGCATGCATGCATACACACACGCTCACACACACAGACACACACACACACACACACACACACACACACACACAAGTAAAGCTATAAGAATATCAGATAAACAGGAGACAACAACAGCAGCAACAACAACAAACAGATAAAATGATGAGATAGTGGATTGGTAATGGGAAGATATGCAGATATGAGGAAAAAACAACAAAACAACAAAACAACAACAAACAACTATAGTGGGATTATCAAGCAATTCAACTAATAGAAACTTTTTTTTTTCTTCTTTAGTCGATCAAACTCTTTTCCATTGATGTATCAAAACAAAGAGATAAACCAACCCCTCCTCAAAACAATGTTTAACAAAGTTCAACTCAGGCTTTCTAAAACATAAAACATTTCTTCGAAAGCCGAAAAAGCTGATTTATTTTATTCATTTTATCAGTTATTTCACACACACACACACACACACACACACACACTCACTCACAGACATAAACACCAAAACAAAGAAACTTTTTTTTTCCCATTCATTTATTCATTCATAATCAACAGGGAACATGCCAGAGCAAACAATGTGCATTTACTCATTCATTTATTCATTTACTCACTCATTCTGAATCAACAGCTGTTTAAAGTCATCAGCAATAATAATGATAATGATGACGATGATAATAACAATAACAATAGCAATGATAATGATAATAACAATAATAATAATGATAATGATGATGATGATGATGATTATGATGATAATGATAAAAGGTATCAATGACAACATTGTGATCGTCTGGTTATGATAATTATTGTGTTGTGTTCAGGAACAGGGACCGTAACTCCGCGCAATCTCGGTGCAAGCAGTGTTCCAAAGTTTACAAGTGATTATGTCCCTTAAGTCTGCACTCTTCTGTGTGGGGGAAAAAAAGAAAAGATATAATATAATATAACATGATATGATATTATATAACATGATATGATATAATATAATATGATATAATGGATTAAATAATAACTAGAATCGAACACAATTAGCCACTGACATGATAATCAGCACCAATTAACATCAATCAGTAGCCTATCAGGGAAAACGACATGTACCCATAATATACTATAATTCATGAAACAAACATACCTCCTCCCCAACTCTCCACCCCCCCCCCTCCCCCAAGCCAATAAATGAGTAAATTCATCAATAAATAAATTTCGAAATGAATAATAGCCATACTGCCACATCAACTCCACAGGATGTATGGCACAAGGTCGCGACGTAGCATGATTATTACATCATTTCAGGAAAGAGGGAGAAAGACAGGAAAAAGAGTTTGTAAGAGACAGGCAAACAGACTGACAGACAAGAATCAAGAATATCTCATCCTTTGACCCCTTTTGAGGGCATGGAGGATGTCATATAACAGCAATAGTATTTCACACCCAAATTAAACATAAACAATGAAAATAAACATAACTATCAGAAACAGAATACAAACTATATGAAACACAACACAGATGATGATAGTGTTTTTCCTGGTATTAAACATCAGGATAGATCAGGCTACTTTGCACATCTTTGCAACATTACTTAAGTTTAACCAAAATGTCTTGGCTACATGACATAAGTTACACAGAAAACCTCTTCCAACAAGAATTAAACAATCGTTGGTTTTTTTGTTTTTTTTTTTTTTTGGTCGTTGATGTTGTATTGCAACGATCTCTTCCAAATCTTTATTCAGCAGAATGTCTTTTTTTTTTCTTCTTCTTCTTGAAAACAAAATCATAGATACACAGACAGAAACACAGAATGGGAAACAGACAAAAGAGAGAGAGAGAGAGAGAGAGAGAGAGAGAGAGAGAGAGAGAGGAGGAGGAAGGGAGACAGAGACGCACACACGCACAGACACAGAGAGACAGAGACACACACAGACCGACAGACAGACAGACGAGGAAAAGAAAAAAACAAAAAAAAAACAAAAAACCCCAGAGACATTGTATGTTAGAAATATGTAAGCCTAGAATTCTAAACGAAAAACGATTCACTTTCTACAGCAGTGTGACCTTTCGTGAATCTTCTTAGCAAGGCAAAGAATGGCGTTTTAACATTTCCCCTTTTCCTTCAGGTTTTGTTTTGTTTTGTTTTGTTTCTTTTTGTTTTTTGCTGTTAATTTTTGTTGTTGTTACTGCTTCCTGTGCAGAAATGAACTGCCATTTCACAAGAGAAGCGTCAAGTTGGAGATGTTGTACAGCACACAAGTCAACCTATTTGTTCTCTCCACATCCAACATCTCTTCTCCTGCTACAGCCGTGCTTCTTCGCCGTCATACTGTGCACGTCCCACGTCGATAAATTAGACTTCATTCACGTTCTGACGCTTCCAGGAGACTCGCTCGCTGCTGTTCCATGCTCTTTTCTCTGATCTTGGAGAGTGAGGGAGGGGTGGGGGGTTGGAGGGGGGGGGGTTAAAAGTGAGTGAGAGAGAGGGGGACGGGGGGGGGGGGGGGGGGGGGGGGAGAAAGACAGACAGGCAGACAAACACTCAGACAGACCAAGACAGAGACAGAACACTGAACACTGAAATGTTTTAATGTCATTAGCATGTGCCTTTTCTTTCAGTCCTTCGTCTCCAAGGTTTGGACAGCACACAGGAAACAAAGTATAGATATAATAATAAATATTTACGCGTGTAACATCGACACACATCATATCAATACAAACACATACTAAAGTACATATAAACCCTGAAATAATTATTTACGCCTCAACATCAAAACCCAGCATATCAATACGAACACATCAAATAATACAATGTCGAGATTGACCATCCAAATGTAGCCCTTCCTTTTTATCTATACTTTTTTCCTCATAAAACCCATACTAATTATGTATTGATTAATGAGAATTTTAACCGATGATGGACGTTTTCCGTATATCTATTGCCTGAGATACGAGAGAGACAGAGAGAGAGAGAGAGAGAGAGAGAGAGAGAGAGAGAGAGAGAGAGAGAGGGAGGGGGGAAGGGGAGAGATACACAGAGAGAGTGACAGACAGACATACAGATATACATAGAGACAGAGAGAGAAACTGAAAGAGAGGGAGAGAGAGAGAGACATAAATAGGGAGAAAGAGAAACACACACACACAATGTGTGTGTGTGTGTGTGTGTGTGTGTGTGTGTGTGTGTGTGTGTGTGTGTGTGTGTGACACAGAGAGACAGAGACAGAGACACAGAGAGAAAAAGAAGACTGGAAGGAAGGAGAATTTTTTTTTCATTGTGGGATTGTGGATATTTGTCGTATCAAAACATCTTTCAAACCATAACCCTGCCTTACCCCCTCCTCCCCCTACCCCAAAACCCACCCCCACCCAGCACCAGGACCCTAAAAAAAATAAAAAAAAAAAAAAAAAAAGAAAGAAAGAAAATTCACAAAAATAATTCTCACTTACCTTCTACACTGGAACAAAAAAACAAACCATACCACACCAACACACGCACACACACACACACACACACACAGAAAGAAAGCACGCACACGTTGTGAGCGAAAACAAAATAACAAATCACCCAGGACACCAAAAATTCAATTTATTTCATTTCAGATCCTTTAATTCCACTCAAATCACCCGAGAAATACATTCACGTCATCGGAGAAACACAGAAGCAAGCACAAAAGATATAGTGACGGGTGCATGAATGGATCCAACAAGCAAGTCAAATAGTATCTGTGGTTAGAAAGCCGAAACCTAAAACCAGCACTTCATCATCGAGCACGGTTCTTCAATCGACCGCAAAACAGAAAACGCCGAGTTACTGGCAACTGTTACAAGATAATCATAATTTAGAGAGATGATAAAACACAGACAGGGATTAAAACGGATGTTGATGATCAGAGATAATGGAGGGGGTGTGGGTGTGGGTGTGGGTGTGGGAGGGTAACACAGACGGACACACAGAGAGAGAATGAGAGAGACAGACAGATATACAGATATACAAACAGACAGAAAAAAAGTTCGGGAGAATATGAATCAAAACAGAGAGAGAGAGAGAGAGAGAGAGAGAGAGAGAGAGAGAGACAGACAGACAGACAGACAGACAGAGACAGAGGCAGAGACAGAGGGACAGAGAGAGACAGACAGACAGAGAAAGAGAGAAAGAGAGAGAGAGACTGACAGACACACACACACACACACACACACACACACACACACACACAGAAGGAGAGAGAGAGAGAGACAGAGAGGAGAGAGAGAGAGAGACAGAGAGAGAGAGAGAGAGGACAGACAGACAGACAGACAGAAGGGGACAAACAGACAGACAGAAAGACAGACAGAGACACCAGAGAGAAATATGGAAAAAAAAACACAGTCAGAAACAGAGAGACAGACAGGAATGACAAACAGACAAAGGAATGTATACAGAGAAAGACAGACAACAGAGGGAGGGAGACAGACAGACGGTTGCATGATGCGAGGAAACAACGAAAGCACCCGCTGGGGACAACACCCACTTGCAGGCAACAGACCGGCACAGCACCAAGAACAGTTCACAGGAAGCAACCATCCACCTCCCGCCTTGACAATTGAGGCATAACACACACACACACACACACACACACACACACACACACACACACACACACACACACGCACACACACACGCACGCACGCACGCACGCACACGTACAAGCACGCACGCTCACACACACACACACACACACGCACGCACGCACGCACACGCACACACACACACACACACACACGCACGCTTGCGCACGCACACACACACACACACACACACACGCACACACCCCTCCACCCCTCATCACACCCCCCCCCCTCCACAAACAACAACCAAAAAATATCATAACCACCTTCACAACTCCTTTTTCCTAACTCTCCCACCTTCCCCTTATCACACACCCCTTCTCCACACCCTCACCCCTCATCCTCACCCACCCACACAAGAAAATAATATCTGAAAAAACCACCACCACACACCTTGTCCCTACCCCCTTCCTCCACCCCCCCCCCCTCCCCACACACCCCAAAAAAACACCACTCTCCCCATTTCTACTCACGCCGGCCTCGAACCACCAACTCCTCAGTGACCACGTGCGGGACCCCCTGAGGGAGCAGCGAGTTGATGACGCACTTGAACCTCCTCTCCTCCCCCTCCCGCAGGTCCATGACCAGAGTCTTCACTTTGGTTCGCCGCCCGTCGCTCTGGTAATACTCACACGACGAGAAACTGTCCGAAGTCGTGCATTGCTTTCGAAGAACATTGACAGAGGCTAGGAACTTGTTGCTTGTGTCTTTGTTGTTGTTGTTGTTGTTGCTGTCGTGGTGGTGACCGCGACCGGAAG
>NC_134892.1:21304501-21309501 GCF_041734735.1 Babylonia areolata
TCTCTCTCTCCCTCTCTCTGCCTCTGCCTGTCTTTCTCTCTCTGTGTCTCTCTCGCACACACTAGATTGAAAAAGACGTACATGTTCATGTGCGTGCTTAACCTGTCTGTTTGTCTGTCTGTCTGTCTGTCTGTCTGTATATCTGTCTGTCCACCACAAGACTGAAAAATATGTATATGCATGTGCTGTGGATAGTGTATTCAGCATAGAAATGTCAAAAGCGTCAAAGCGTCTCTCTCTGTTTTTCCTTCAAAATCATGTGAGCGCATGTGTATGTGCATGCATGCGTGTGTGTGTGTGTGTGTGTGTGTGTGTGTGTGTGTGTGTGTGTGTGTGTGTGTGTGTGTGTGTGTGTGTGCTGGTCCATTTCTCGCCATCTTTACGCGTGAGCGGACAGGCGAACGCATTCGTAGCGAAAAGGCACATCAAACCACACCATTATGCACAGACGTACGCATGGATGGATTGACAGCGAATGATGCAGGCTCTCTGTCTGTCTGTCTGTCTGTCTGTCTCTCTTTCTCTCTGACTCTGTCTAGCTCTCTCCCCCCATCTCTCTCTCTGTGTCTCTGTCTCTCTCCTTCTCTCTCTCTCCCCTCTCTCTCTCTGTCTGTGTCTCTCTTTGTGTTTCTCTCTCTCTTTCTCCCCCTGTCTCTTTCTCTCTGTCTCTATCTCTTCTCTCTCTGTCTCTCTCCACCTCTCTCTATGTGTCTCTCTCCTTCTCTCTCTCTCTCCCACCTCTCTCTCACCCCTCTCTCTCTGTCTCTTTGTGTGTTTATATATCTCTCTGTGTCTCTGTCTCTCTCCTTCTCTCTCTCTCTCCCCTCTCTCTCAGTGTCTCTGTTTCTGTCTCTGTCTCTGTGCGTTTCTCTCTGTCTCTGTCTCTCTGTGTCTTTGTCTCCATCTCTTCTTTCTTTCTCTCTCTTATTCACTCACCTTATGTATGTATGTATGTATGTATGTATGTATGTATGTATCTATCGATCGATCGACCTGCCTAACAATCTACATGTCTGTCTGTCTGTCAGTCAGTCTGTATGTTGTCCTGTATGCCTCTTTCTCCCCATCTCTCTCTCTCTCTTTCTCTGTCTCTGTCTCTCTATCTTCTCTGTCTCTGTCTGTCTGCCTTCCTGTCATAGACACAGGCTAACGAGCATACACGCGCACGTACACACAGAACATACTTGACACAGACAAATAAACAGAGAAACGGACAAACACGTACGCACGCACGCATGCACACACAGACACAGACACAGACAGACACACACACACACACACACGTACACACACACACACACGTACACACACACACACACACACACACACACACACACATGATGAATGAATTATTGAAGTAAAGAGGGTTAAAGTCCTGAGCAGGATAATAACTCTCTTTTTGTTTTGTTAACCCCCTATGTGCTATTGCACAACTTTTGCTGGGCATCCTTCGCTTTGTACTTTGTGCTGTTCCACAGAAAGCAGCAACATTTCTTGAAATTACATCACTGAAAGAACGAATTTGTATTTGTATTTGTATTTCGTTTCATCACAACAGATTTCTCTGTGTGAAATTTGGGCTGCTGTCCACAGGGAGAGCGCGTCGCTACACTATAGCGCCACCCCCTATTTTTTCCTGCGTGCAGTTGTATTTGTTTTTCCTATCGAAGTGGATTTTTCTACTGAATTTTGCCAGGAATAACCCTTCTTTTACTGAGCGCTAAGTGCATGCTGCACACACGGGACCTCGGTTTACCGTCTCATCCGAATGACTAGCGTCCGGACCACCACTCAAGTTCTAGTGGAGCTGGAGAAAGTATCGGCGGCTGAGCTGTGATTGGAACCAGCGCGCTCAGATTCTCTCGCTTCCTATGCGGACGCGATACCTCTAGGACATCACTCCACAGTGTTTAAGAAAAAAAAAAAAACAACCAAAAAACCAACAACAGGATTCCAGTTCTGACATTCGATCCCTGATGAACGGCAAGAGAACCAAGAACGGGTTTGCTGTATAAAAAAAAAAAAAAAAAAAAAAATGATGTCCACCCAGTGGAGGTATAAATTGTTTCTTGTTATCTAATAGTGCACAAGTGTAAAGCAGACACACACACACACACACACACACACACACACACACACACACACACACACACGAACACACACACACACACACACACACACACACACACACACGAACACACACACACACATTCGCATTGATGGTTGCTTTTATGTTGCTTTTTTCTCCGTTTGTTATCACTTTTAGTGGAAAAATGTAAAGTTGAAAACTAAACATCGCGCTCACACACACACACACACACACACACACACACACACACACACACACACACACACACACGATAAGGATACTACTTTTACTGATAACACCACCTTCACCGCCACAACTACTACTACGTCTACAACACTACTACTACTACTACTACTACTACTACTACACACACACACACACACACACACACACACACACACACACACAACTCCCATCCACCACCAACACCCCTTTAACACCCAACAAACATCCAAATGAAAAAAAAAAACAAAAAAAAAAAAAAAACAGAAGAGGGTTTCACATATCGAGCAAACACATCCCAAAGTATATACGATTTGTGGGAGAAAGGAAACAGAAGAAAAGAGGAAGAGGTTTCACATATCGAACAAATGCATCCTAAACCATGACGACATGGACTGAAAAAAAAACAACAACCAAAAAACAAAGACAACCACCCCCGCCCCCCAGCCCCCAAAACCCTCTCAAAACCCCCCCAAAAAAAACCAAAAAAAAAAAACCCCATCAATGTCGCAATGCGAATATGATGCCAGAATATATCCATCAATAGATGCAAGATCTATTCATCAATGACATACATCTCCCCTGGCCTGCCTCTGGGCGTGGACTGACATAATCGATCGATTTTTTTTTTTTTCTGGGGGCGTGATAAATGAAGATTGATAATAATCATATATATGAAAAAAAAAAAAAAAAAAAAATTGTGAAAGAGAGGGTTGGCCGTTGAGATTAAGAACGGTTTGGTTATCAATACTCCGTTAGAAAAAAAGATGCAATGAAGAAGAAGAGAGAGAGAGAGAGAAAAAAAAAAGGAAGTAAAGAAATGGAAATGATTGCGATAATATTCGTATCGACCGGAGCAAATGGGTGTGATATATGACGGTTTGGTTTCGTTATTGTTGCACGCTACGAGGTGTTAAAAGGAAATTCGTGTGTGAATACAGTTTAAGCATGAAAGGATGTATCTCTCTCTCTCTCTCTCTCTCTCTATATATATATATATATATATATATATATATATATATGATCTATATACATATATACATATATATGCGCGCGCACGCACACACACACACACACACACACACACACACACACACACACACACACACACACACACACACATGTATGTATGTATGTATCACACAGTCGGTAAGGTCATTGTAATCGATTTTGAGCACAATACCAAACGTGATTCGTATTTTGTATCTGACAAATATGTTTCATATTTTGTATTAGTTGCATTCTAACATTTTCACATACCCTAGAGTGGGAGGGGCTGGGAGGAGGGGGGGGGGGGTTCCTGAAATAAGCATGTCTTTTTTCTTCTTCTTCTTTTTTTGCTGACATCATCGAAAAAAAAAAGAAAGAGTTCATATCTGAGTTAGTTTATTCTATAGAAGACAACAGTTACGTTGCCGTGGGTTCTTTTCCAAGTGCGTTAAGTGTGTTCCACACACAGGGCCTCCCATGATTTATCGTCTAATCCAAATGACTAGACGCTCAGTTGGATTATTTTCCAGTCAAAGTTGGGAGAAAGAGCGAGGCCGAAAAATCGAATCGAACTCAAGACTCTCACGGACACTGTATTGGCAGATGAGCTTCTGGACCCTTCTGTCAACTTTCTCAACCGTTTCAAAGAAATGATAACAGAGCAACTGAAAAACATTTATCATCATCATCATTACTATTATCCTCCTCCTCCTCTTCATCATCATCATCATCATCATCATTATTATTATTATTATTATTATTATTATGTGGAGTGATGGCCTAGAGGTAACGCGTCCGCCAAGGAAGCAAGAGAATCTAAGCGCGCTGGTTCGAATCAAGGCTCAGCCGCCATTGTTTTCTCCCCCTCCACTTAGCGCACTTAGCGCACAGTAAAATAACCCACGGCAACAAAAGGGTTGTCCCTGGAAAAAATTATGTAGAAAAGTCCACTTCGATAGGAAAAACAAAACAAAAACAAAACAAATGGGTGGCGATCCCGGTGTAGCGACGCGCTCTCCCTGAGGAGAGCAGCCCAAATTTCACACAGAGGAACCTGTTGTGACAAAGAAAAAGAGAGAAAAACAATATTTGTATTTGTATTTCTTTTTAATCACAACAGATTTCTCTGTGTGAAATTCGGGCTGCTCTCCCCAAGGAGAGCGCGTCGCTATAATACAGCGCCACCTTTTTTTTCTCTTTTTTTTTTCCTACGTGCAGCTTTATTTGTTTTTCCTATCGAAGTGGATTTTTCTACAGAATTTTGCTAGGAACAACCCCTTTGTTGCCGTGGGTTCTTTTACGTGCGCTAAGTGCATGCTGCACACGGGACCTCGGTTTATCGTCTCATCCAACTGACTAGCGTCCAGACCACCACTCAAGGTCTAGTGAAGGGGGAGAAAATATATCGGCGGCTAAGCCGTGATTGGAACCAGCGCGCTCAGATTCTCTCGCTTCCTAGACGGACGCGTTACCTCTAGGCCATCACTCCACTTGTATACAATACATTATTATTATTATTATTTAGTAGAGATGTCGTTGTGGAGGGAGTGGGGGAGGAGGGGGAGGGGGTGACCGGAGATGGAGCGGAAGATGTTCAAACATGTTATTCGTGATCGTGGACATTCTCTGCAAAACTGTTTCTGAAAAGAATGGGGAGGGAGGATCGCTTTGAAACGAGAGGAATGAGTGGACTGGTTTG